>NW_013667965.1:79356-129703 GCF_000517525.1 Limulus polyphemus | reverse complement strand
AGTCGTCCATTAACGTATCAAATTCGCTTTTAAATTTACTGATGTTTTCCATTTGTACTTCTTGCCACTGTTGTTGACTTTCCTGTAGTTGCTGCTGACTTTCCTGTATCTGTTGGATACTTTCTTCCTGTTTATTTTCTCGTTCTTCTTGTTTCTTTTCTTTTTCCTCCAACCACTGCTGTAATTTCTCTTCTTGTTTTTTTCTTTTTCCTCCAACCACTGCTGTAATTTCGCTTCTTGTTTATTTTCTTTTTCCTCCAACCACTGCTGTAATTTCTCTTCTCGTTCTTCTTGTTTCTTTTCCTCCAACAACTGCTGTAATCTCTCTTCTTGTTTAATTTCTCGTTCTTCTTGTTTCTTTTCTTGTTTAATTTCTCGTTCTTCTTGTTTCTTTTCTTTTTCCTCTAACAACTGTTGTAATTTCTCCTCTCTTTCTTCTTGTTTCTTTTGCTGTTCGTGTATTGCTGCCATCAAGTCTGCTAGGCTGTAGTTTGATTTGCCGCTTCTCGTTTCCATTTTTTTTTATCCATTTCTGACACCAATTTGTTACGTCTCCGTTTGTTAATTAACTTCCCGTAACTTCGTTCCAACGAAACTTTAGTGACACAAGTATTTACTTAATAAAACTGGTTTATTCTTTCCGAATATAACTTTATGATACACTTGTTTTCAACAATCGCGCTAAAACAAACGCTATATCAACGAAAATTAACTTCAACAATACGTCTCTCTCTGACTGCAGTTCAATTACTCATTACCTACACACACATTACATTCTTGCGTCACGTTGTCACCCTCTTATATATATATACCAGACTACCCTATCTAGTAAATGCTAGGGCATTCATGAAGAAACAAGATAGTTCTAGAATATAGAGGGTGTGAGAATAGTCACATGATCTCGATGACGCAACAGTAACAAATATTAAAGCCACTAATATGGTTTTTTTTATGTAAGTATCCAATTTTCAACAGCATCACAAACTCTTGAAGGGCAAGTCAGGCAATTTTTAGTAAATACTTATATTGTAAAGTGCACACACACACAAAATTAATTCTGAAAATCAATCTTTATGTATATTTAAAGTTAGTAAAATCACACAAATAATCTTACTCACCACTAGCATTTTTGAATGTATGGTCAAATTTTGGTCCAGAATCATAAAACCATGTCACCCCATATCCAAGAGTCCAGTTTGCCTTCAAACCACGAGAGTTGTACCATCCACACATCCCATTCTCAAAATCACATGATGTGCCTATAAAATGTTTAGCAGTTAATTACATTATTTTAAGCTTCATGAAATGTGTTGAAAATATGTTAGTAATCAAGATATTTTTATTTAAAAACTACATAAAAGTAAATTATATTATACTAACAGGAGGAAAATACAAAATACAGTGTGAAGTAATCTAAAATATACCTTAGACTTACTATTAAGGAAAAACAAGCTCATGTGAAAATTTCAAACTTGTTGTTCTGTATTAGTGGATTTAAACTTTATTATAACTGTATTATTATTAATTTTTTCAATTGTAAATCATACTTCCAACAAATATAATGAAAAAGACAAATCTCAATCACTTTTCTAGCTCAAAAATAAATTATCACGTAAAATATGTAAATACATCAGACACCCTCCAAAAATCCTCTAGCCAAAGTGTTGTCCAGAATAACTTTAGGTTAAATAAATAAACATACTGTGAGTGACAAAACATAATAGACCTTAAAATTTTCAGAACTTAAAAAAACACCAATTTATGTATATATTAAACTTTGATAAGTCAGCTTAAGCATGATAAATAAATTATACAACACTGAAAGAACACTGGAATACAACAGAACAGTTCAAAACTGAGTCTTTCTTATTTATTTATATACATGTACTAGCTGATGTATTAATTGAAAACATGGGAGGTGACATAGGGGGTCAGGTCCAAACCCAGACCCCCTATGTCACTTGCTCGGGGGCCTCAAGAATACATGCTATATTTGGTTGAGATAAATAAAATAGCACAGGGATTACATATGGACCCAAAGGATGACATAGGTGTGTTAGATCTGAACAACAACCACACTTTATCACATCCAGTGGTTCACCAGTTATAAGTGAACACAAACACACCCACACATAGACTCTTGTCAAATAACAGCTTAAATTCCAATAAAATAGACACAACATGAAGTAGTAGAACACTATGCATACCACAGTCCTTCTCATCGGTCATATCACCACAGTCATCAATGAAGTTGCATGCTTGCACAAGTGAGTAACACTGACCATTGTCACATGGTAGTTTTTCTGGCCTACAGTCATCTGGGACTTCTGTTATTGGTTGTCCTGGTAATTCCTCTGCAAGGTGACAAGCAAATTATTTAATCAGTTTCTTATTGTCATTAAATTAGAGATTAAAGATGAGGTAGCCCATAAAAAACTAATTTAACAACAATTTAAATGACATAAAACTAAAGCTTTTTTTTATAAATGAACAAAAACAAGCATACATTTATTATTGTGATATATAAAAAAAAACCTCCATGTTTTGAATTTCTTTTTTTTTATGGAGAAGTTGAAGAAAACAACTGACAGACACAGTTGATTGTTTTGGTTTGGATCATACCCATTCTTCAAAATATATAAATATGTTTTGCTTAAAATACTAACAATATCAGTTAAGTCAAAATTTTCAACTTTTATAATAAAGCTTGTGTTATATGCATTTTTTAAATGTTTATTTATGTGTTTACTAGGTAATAAAAAATAATATTTTCAAGTTTGGATATACATTTGATAACTACTTGAATATGGTTAACTAGTTCTAAGCAATATAAAATATACAACAGTCAAATTAAACCACTTCAATATAAAGTGTTGCCATAGAACAATACTGGTATGAAGTATATTTCAAAATGATTACAAAAATCACCAAAAGAAAGTTCTATGATACATTTTTTAAAAGTATATCATAGTGTTAATAAAAAATTACTTCTTGAAGATAATGTTTTTCTCCAAAACCATGTCACAGTAACAGTCCATTGTTCTAATTTCTGTTCCCAAATTTAAAAAACAACTCGTAATTCACTGAAATACACTGTATAAGCAGTTTTAAGCTTGCTCTTTCTTTTGCATTTTATAAACAGTACTTCAAACTTAACTTCCAGTTGTATACTGTTTCTGATTTTCCTGTAACTGTTCTCTATAAGGTTATCTGAAAATTATGTGAACATATTTATTAATGCATCTACCTACTTTTAATATGTATGTGTGTGTATATAAGTTTTTAAATTTTATTATTGCTTCACTAACTGCATGATGTTTTCAAGATTTCCTTATTACTCAAGGAAATTTTCCACTGACTGGCCGGCACTTAATACAACTCTTTTATGAACAATGAAGTAATCTTTTTTTTTTACTAATTACTTCCATCTTAATAAAAGAAACTGAATATCAATAAGAAATTGTGCTATTGAAACTGATTATATTTTTAATATAACAGAATCTTCAGAAATTTTAACTCCCAGCTACATATTTGTAATTAACATTACTTTGTAAATACAATTTATGAAATAATGTTGTGGTAGCATAACTTTTTCATCTCCATGTTACCTATCAAATGAAAAGTCTACCAACTGAGGTAAAAACTTAGCCTCCAGGAAACTGAATTTACAACAATTAAAGCACCACCACAAAAAAAAACTTCTTGAGCCTAATTTCACAAACCAAACACAAATTGAGCACATGCTTTACCACAAAATTGAAGGTTTAAACCTTTAATAACTACTAGTAAGGCACTTTTTAGAATTGAATTTATGCTGATATATGTAAATATAATACCAGATTTAGAAACATATTTTTTGAATTACTTGAGTGACATGTGTTAACAAATGAAAAAGAAAATGCAAAAGGCACGAAAATCAAGAATGTATAAATGCTTATTATGAAAGAATATTTGTTTGAAAGCAGTTACAAATGAGTGTAAGGTATCCTAAATATACAAAAATGAAACTGATTGAGCTTTATGTGAAGCAGATGTTTATTCCTATTTAATACCTATTAATGTAAACTGCACAAAAAGAAAAGTTTTATTAATAATACCTTCATATATAATTTATATTAATTATAATAACTTTCACTTGAAGTGAAATATTACAAATATTTCATAAAACGTTTGTAGTAGATGTACCACTTACATTTTACTAACAAAGGAAGAAAAAATTATAACATTCCTGTTTTTATTTAAAATATACAATTTATTAATTCAAACATCAATAGCTTATTTTCTTTATTATCTGCTCTCAAAATAGATGTGTACCAGTTATAAGTATATTATAAGCTTTAAATCACTTTCATCTGAAATTCTATGATGACATTTTGCTTTCATTTAGTGCAGATTTTACTGATTTAAAATACTGATACTGCAAAAGTTCATTAAACTGAGTTAAGAGTATAAATTGAAATATAATTAGTTTTAACAACTCTGTTACCTTCTGACTTTTCACATCCTGGAGTCAAGGATACATCATCTATGTTGACACTTCCATACTTAACCCCAACAACAGCTTCCAAAACAATCTGGATTTATTTGAAAACATTAAATTGGTTGAATATTTTGTGTGTGTCATAGTTGTAATTGCAATACATGATTGTGATATAAAACATGCTTTTAATATTAGTGTAAAACAATAAAATAAAATAAAAATACAGAGAAGCAATTTACTGTACAACAAAAGTTTGTTTTGGTTTGTTTGGAATTTTGCGCAAAGCTACACGAAGGCTATTTGCACTAACTGTCCCTAATTTAGCACTGAAAGACTAGAGGGAAAGCAGCTGGTCATCACCACCCACCGCCAACTCTTGGGCGACACTCCTACCAAGGAATAGTGGGATTGACCATGACATTATAATGCCCCTATGGCTGAAAGGGCGAGCATGTTTGGTGGGATGGAGATTCGAACCCACACCCCTCAAAGTGTGAGTCAAGCACCCTAAACCACCTGGCCATGCTGGGCCTGTACAATAAAAGAGCTAAAACTATATGTTTGGTAATCCTGAAATGATGCACAGAAGACAAGAATTTAACATTTATTTCTGTACAGCTCCCACAGTAATAAAAATAGTTTCAATGAATACTGCAGCTACAAGATTATAACCTACAATGGAGGAGTTCGGGCAAAATATAACAAATGTTTTCACTTTAAAACATTCAGAAAACTGGTCAAAATCAAAGAATAAACTTGTAACAAATAACATGAACATTTTCACAAAGCATATGATGCTCTGACAAAATCTATTAAAAATTACACTCAAAGAAAATGCTGATTGTGTAATACTTGGTAAGCCAATTGAAAAAACAATGAAAACATAATTACCATTGTTTTTGAAAATATAATTCTTCCAAGTTACATGATTAGAATTCATTGAAAATAATCTTTAAATAAATCAATTAATCTATATATATACATACATATTTGCTTACAATATTAGTGTGGCATTCTGAGGTTAACTCATTTTTTATCAAGGAAATCTGCTGGAAAATGTTTTGCAAAGCAAACATTTAATTATTCTCTGACCTTAACCGAGTCTGATGCAAAGAAAGACTAGACACAAGTTAAACAATATTTATTTCAAACACCCAAACACAATAAAAATTATGTGAATTTATTTTAAAACCTCACTAACTTTTTCTGTTAAAAGTTAATCCTGACTGAGAAAACATGACATTATAAATTAATAACAACAATACCAGTCTTCTTAGGTACAGGAGCTACATAAATGATTGATAGTCACTCTCGCTTCTCAAAGATGGATTTTTATATCCCTGAAGCAAACAAAGTATATTGTATCTTTAAGTCTTACTATAAATGAAAAAAAATCATACATAAATAGCCTTTAAATTTCATTGTTATATTCACAAACAGAAACAGATTTAAAACAAGTTTTTAACTACTACTGACTTTGTAAGGATCACTATTTGTCGAAGAACTAATCAGAAAATCCCCTTTCTTCCAGAAAGCAAGTGACCCATCTTCAACCTGAATTGACTGCAGCAAATTTAAACCATCTTCACTGTAGCTAGTACGTCTAAGTAGATTCAAGACAATATCCTCTCCTATGATATTATACCAGAAACGAACCTGGGAAAATAATTTACTGTAAATATGGAAGTAAAAAAATAACTAAAACCAATAAAACTATATAAAATAAAACCAATTTACATGCTTTAGGAAAACATTATGATTTTCCTATACTGAAAATGTATTTCCTGTAAGTACTTACCTCCGCTCATATAAATAGCTATTCTTGTTCAGTGCTGCCCTCTATATGTAAACAAAAAAATACTCATGCCACAAGCCTTCTGCCTCCCTTCCATTGGAAATTCTCATTCCAATGTGTCTCTCATGCAAATCATCACCAATGAGAGTGCCATACACTCTTATTACACATGTGACTCTCTTAAATTCTACCAGACTATCATTTCGAGTTTAGGCAGAAAATGGAAGGCACCGGTTTTCAGTGGGGAGGAAGGGGGACAAGTGTGAACAAAGGTAAGTACCTATCGGTAATACATTTTCAATGTAGGAAAATTATAACTTCTGAAACAGTACATTACTTTTTCTCACATAAATAGCTAGAATCCTACAGTGAATAGGTGGAGTAGTAGTAAGGACTCCCAAACTCCACTAGAAGAAAAGGAAGGTGAAACACATTGGAGAGTCTAGAGAACTGTCAACACCTTAGACAAGGCAATGGGTGACCACAAAACCCTATTTTTAAAAGCAGACCATACTGATTTATTCAATACAATGCATGGCAGAGATGGACCTCTAGCCCCTTCTGCTTTACCCATGGTGTCCATCGGTGGTATGGTCTGGGTTGGGCATACTTATGAAGCAATTCCATCACAAGGATAATCAACAAGCAATTTTGTGGAACCCCCCATTTCAACAGTGTGCATTGCATAGCCATGGAACATAATAAGCAAGTTGACGTGGCTGAACAGTACAGATTTTAAAGGTTAAAAAATACTTGGTCAGTCACCACTTGCCACAGAGAGGGATCCAGTAAGAAAAAGAGGGATATGCCCCTGAAAAGAAGAGGTACATATAAGAAAAGTAACTTACCCTGTCCCAAATTCATGAAAGAGTGAAGGATGTTAACAGGTGAATGACAGTACCCCAAGAATTATACAGCTACCCAAAGCCAAGAACGGGAGATAAACATATGAGATGTAGTCCCAGTGCTCAACAGATGAAGTACCTCCAACTGACAGCAGGGTAGACATGCAGTAAAAAAAGGAGGTGCATGTTAGGAGTGAAGACACCAGTAAGTGAAAATGGGAAAAAGGATACAAGGAAGAAAAAAACAATCAAATCACAATCTAAACCCAATGGGTAAGGGTGGAAGGGAAAAATAACAGACAAAGAAATGGAGTAAGGGGAGGAATCGTGTCAAAAAATAATCTATATAGGCCTGGCACATTCTGCAGTAGAGGCCTGGAATACACTCCATGAGAAGGTGGAGGAAAATTGACCAAATATAGGTCATCTGAAAACAGGATCCACCATTATAGGAGGAAGACAAGCAATATTGGGAGCAGGTAGGGTGGGCTCTGGCACTCAGGGTCCCTAACAAACGAAATTAAGGGTAAGAAGTAGAAATTATAAGTTAAACACAATTAAAGGCAAGAAGTATAAAGCATAAATTAAACGAAATTAATGGTGGGAAATTCTGTAGTGAAATAAACATATGGACAAGATGTTCTGTGTTCAAGAAAGGATAAATAACTTAAATATCAATAAACCTGTAAAAGGAACCATGGGGAAACCAATAATAACAGATATTTATTAAGCCTAATTGAACAAGATACTTAATCTAATTAATGATTAATGCAGAAGTAGAACTACTGGTAAACATAACAAAGAATATCATTAAGCACTAAATGAAATTCGTAACTGAACAATAATTATGTACAATAGTGTAATAACTGAATAGGAAGAAAAAGAATATAGTGAAATTAATGATAGAATTACCAGGAAAAACTGAACTGTGAGTATGAACCAATCTAATGAGACTTATGGTATGGAACCCAAATAATGACATATAATAAAATTAACAATAAAAGTATACAAAAACCATAACAGTATAGTGTCTTATCTTTCCAAAGTCGCCGAACTGTAGCGAAAATGTGTGGGCCCCCAAACTCGAGGTGAGGCTCAAAAAAGATCAGTTCATAGCATGATCAATCTCCTGATGAAATAAAGCTGAAAATCTTCCCATAGAATACCATGACCTAAAGCCTATGTAAAATGCTAATAATAGAAGAGATAACTTCCAAAATGGTAATGGAAAATTCATAATGCAGAATTAATAACCAAACACAACAAAGCAGAAACAATAAAAGTTTTTGTAATAAAACAATAAGTTTCATAACCTGGTAGAAATATAAAATAATTCCACTTCAGAATAATGCAAATATCACTATTGTATAATAAAGTGTAAATTTGTTGAGAGAAATTAATACAAAGACATGGAAAAACATGAAAATAAAATACATACTGAGAGAGAACAAACTAAACGTTAGAATACAATACCTGCCTAACTGGTAGAATTGAATAGAGAGAGTCACATGTGTAACAAGAGTGTGTGGCACTCTCATTAGTGGAAGATTGTTGCATGATGATTTGCATGAGACACATTAGAATGAGTCATTTCCAATGGAGGGGAGGCAGAAGGCTTGTGGCATGTGTAAACGTTGTTTTTTGGCATAGAGGGCAGCATTAACCAAGAATAGCTATTTATGTGAGAAGAGGTAATGTACTTTATCAGAAATAATCAGATTTCACATTCTTGCTGAATAGCATTATTATACCCCTGTACCCTGATTTACTTAGGTTTTTTCTAGTAGTTCCATGCAAAGACAAACTGTATATTATTACCTAAATGTAGCTTCACATTTCTCATTGATAAAGTATACAACAACAAACACATGCATAGTAATAAACATTTTCTAATACCTGGTGGAAAAGAAACTCACCCGACAATCCTCATCTTTAGACCCATCAATGACATATGATGCAAGTCTTGCCTTTTTACCTGAATTGCTTGGGTAGATTTTTCGTACCACAGATATAAATTTCCCTGGAGAGAAAAACATTATCAAGGTTATAAAATATTTTTAATATGATTTGACTACGTTCTGGATATTTCAATATAACTCACTTTTAATTCAAACCTGTTAATATTTATCTTTATCAATTTGAATACTGAGAAAATTAATTTTCCTGTTTCTTTTTATTGGACCATCAAAACATAAATGTCATTTTGTTAAAATATAAAAGATAACCATATATAAGTATTTCACTTTACACACTGTCCTGTGAGAGTGAAGAGAAGCAAAAGTTTCTGACCACCTCGGGTTGTCTTTCAGGCTGTAAAATCTTTTTTGAGGCTTAAAAGATTTTTTAAACCTAAATTCCTACCATCATTTTTTTATTTTTTTTGGCTGTTCTGTGGTTTCAGTCTTACTGTGATACTGGATTTTTTCTAATATCATGCAGACCTGTTACAATAGTATCTTATTTATTATTAGAATAAAGTTAAATTCATAAATCTAGAGAGAAAATTCATGAATGAAATAAGAAAGAAAAACTTTGCATGATGTGTTTGTTTCTTTGTTTTGAATTTTGTGCAAAGCTATATGAGGGAAGGCAACTAGTCATTACCACCCACTGCCCAACTCTTGGTCTACTCTTTTACCAACGAATAGTGGTATTGACCATCACATTGTAATGCACCCATAGATGAAAGGGTGAGCATGTTTGGTGGGACAAGAATTCGAACCCACAACCCGAGGATTGCAAGTCTAGTTCCCAAACCACTTGGTGATGCCGAGCCTTGCATGACATGTCTGTGTGCAAAATGAAAATTTACATTATATATAAAATCAAGTATGAACTTTTCATATAGTAAAAAATGAGTATTAACTTCTACTTGGTTTTGAATGAAATAATTTTTATTGTAGGATCACTGAAATCTACATATTTCCTTCCTCCTTTTTTATTTCTTTTGCTAATTTAAATTTTGAGTTTTTCTTTATTTTACTATTTTAAATTACTTAGTTAATTGCAAGTACACCCACCTTACCCAACATTTATATTATCAAAAGAAAAAACCTATAAGGCAATCATGAAAAGATGTAAACAACAGCTCATAAAGCTTAGTCTTAAAATGTATCTTCTTGAAAACATCTAACACCGCACAATACTAGACATGAAGATTCTTTATCAACATTACAATTTAGTACTAAATTAAGAAAAAGCAATCATTATTTCTAACATAATAATGAATCTATTGTGTGTAATATGATAGTGCTTGGATAATAACTAGAACACTATGTTACTTCTGAGACTCTTTGAACTGTCACCATTATAGTCAACAGTACTTAATGGTTTGTTGCTTCTTCATAAATGTATCTTTTTTTAACCCTCATTTGCATAAACATTGGAATAAATGTGTTTCATGTATATGTATAGACATAGGAGGTATTAGTGTATAATAACCGTTAATAAATATAAGAAGAACACAAGTAATAATAGTGTATAGTAATAAAGTGTATAATAACCGTTAATAAATATAAGAAGAACACAAGTAATAATAGTGTATAGTCATAAAGTGTATGATAACCGTTAATAAATATAAGAACACAAGTAAAAATAATTACAGAGTTTGATTAAGTTGTCAATAAAATATAAACACAAAATATGTATACAATTATAATTTTCTAAATCAAAAACTAGAATTCTTCCAAAATGTTCTCTGAAAACTAACTTGTACAAATCACTTTTATTAATTAAGATTGGGACATGACTATAAAGCAGAAAAATACTCATAATTATTGCATGAGAAACCTGAAAAACTGACCAAAACATTCAAGGAGCTTTCTAACCCAACAAAAAGTGAAGCATTTAATGAGAGGCCCCAATGTCATTTGTTAAACTTCATATTTCAGAGTGACTTTAATATATTAATAATGAAAATAATATTTACCACTATTACAAAATGTATCTATAATAATATTTTAAGTTATGTAAGCTGTTTACTTGTAATACCTCTAAGTTAAAATTAGATTGTAGGAAAATTGCAACACTCTTGGTTAAATAAAATTTTCTTATTGAAAAGTGCTTATTTTGATTTATGTAATGTTACATTTGCAACAAACAAGGGTGCTCCAAAGTATTTTATAGGCAAAACATATGCAAAAATATATATATATATACACTTTAAAAGATAATGGCTTATTTGTTTGCTTTGCAAATTTGTGTTATCTGCAATAGCCAGTTCTAATTAGGAGCTGATAGAGTAAATGGATGGTAAAGGTTGGTCAACAGCATCCATGACTAACTTCTGAGCATTTGTAACAGAATAGTGAAATTTGAAAGTCACTCTATAAACGTACTCACAGTCCTAAAGTGCAGAGTATGTTTTTGTGACAAGAAATGTGAACCACAGACCCACAATCTGGCATGCTAACCACCAGGTCATGATTGGACAAAGTTAACAGTAACTTATTTATAATAACTCTTTTTCAAGGTATTATTGTGAGTGAAGTGTGTAGTATATAATATGTTAATTCCACTGAAAGTATATTTTATAATAAAGAACAAATTAACTAATGTAAATTTAAGTCTAGTTCTTTTCTCATAGGATATCTTTGTTTTCTTTGTTTGTATAATTATTTCTATGTTCTTTTTTCTGAACTTTCAACTCATTATTTTAAAATTTTTTGTGAGCATTTTATAGGTAGAATTTTATGCCTGGTATCAAAAGTTAGAAGTAGCAAGTGAGAGTAGTAAACAGGTACAGCTATCAAGTTATATTTATTTTACATATCTAAACCAGTTATTCTCACACAAAAAAATCAATACCTGAATTAGACAAGGTTGTGTGGTCAATGAAAGGTGTTACTCCATTTTCATCTTGGCTGGGAATGACAACTTTCCACTCAATTTCAGAGTCTTTTTCAATTTTCCATGAGTTAACACAGATTCCATATTCAAAACTACAACGGCCATGATATATTTGGCATCTGACTTCAGACTCATCACTTTTGTCTACACAGTCATTTAGGAAATCACAAAGTTGGTTTTCATTAATACAGACACCATTACCACACATGGCTTCCCCTGTCTCACATATTATTTTACCAGGTGGAGGTGGTAGAGGTGGAGCACATGACAAGAAGGAAATGTCATCAACTGAAACTGCCATTCGATAAGTGTAAGTTGGTCGTCTAGCTTGCAGATATACTTGAAAATTTCTACGAGATCCCACATAAATATGTGCATGATGCCACTCAGATGTTTTACTAACTAAAAAAAGTACATTTTTTTTCAGTATCAGTATTCAAATTGCAAACTATTTAATCAAGTTTGTATAAAAAATTTGTGCAAATACCTGTAAATACAACATACTTGAAAATATGTATAGAAAAAAGGTTAATGTACATATAATTAATAAACACATTTCACATAAAAAAACAACGACACATTACAAACTATCCGATCAATTAAGTACCACAAAACTATTACTACTATATTGAAATGACAACCTATAATATGTTTTTATTATTATATTTAAAAAATGTCAGTTATACAAAACAGAATTAAAACTTTTTACCAGTCTTTATATTTAGTGGCAAGGAAAGGCAGGAGAGTGTAAATATTATTACAAATACATTTTAGAATTTAAGAAAATGTTAACCTCTACTCACACTTATAGCTAGAATCCCACACTGATAAGGAGGAGGGGCTGATGAGAGCATTATCCATACAGAAAGCATCTGCATAGAACATGGGTGTGTCAATAGAAGCTTGGCACCCTAGTGGGGGAATCACACTACATCCAGGACAGGTCTGCTCTTCTCCCAGAACTTAATTCCTGTATTGTGGGTGGAATTTTACCAGATAGCCAAGGTTACAGTATTCAGAGTTGGAATGAAATGGCCATGGTCCCTATGTCCCATGTTCGTGGCTATGACAGTTGGGCTGCAAACTATATATACTTATGAGTGAATCCCAACCTGTAGCCAGAGTGATTCATTCAGAGCCACCTGAATCATGATGAGAAAGTAAGCAACACTGAATTGACCAAACCTGTATAAAGTATATTGAATTAGTGGTTGCTTGTGTGTAATTGGATTGATAAAAGTACACCTGCCTAAGTAACACTCGCCACAGAGTGGGATCCTGTGAAAACAAGGTAAGGGACCCTGAAATGTAGCAATGAAAATACTCACCTCTCTGTGTACTCTAGCAGAAATGGTTAAGATAGCTACAGTAGGTAGGCGAAAACCCTCGGATGAAGATACTGCCAGATCATGCAACTAATGTGAGATAAAAGTATTGGGGGAGGTCCACATATCAGTCTGCCCAATGGCCTCAAGCAGCCAATTCAACTGGATTGCTAAGGCCATAGAAATGTGACAAATCTGATTAGATGTGAATTGCAAAAGATTACTCACCTTCAAAGAGAGCCCAGAATAAAAAGTCATTGTTTAGCATCTCTAAAGGCATTAGTGCAGGCAGCAAAACCTTCAAAACCCTCACTGAATATGACCATGATCGAAATCTGATTAGACACAGAAGTGAGAAATAGTGATCAGATAAATCGGTGAAAAGGATTTATCCCCTTCCCTGTCAGTGTCTTGGGTAAGTAGAAATGGTCTGATGATTTAGAGATAATGAGAAAATGATCTGTGGACAAACAACACAAATCACTCTGACCAGCGATGTCTGTAGGTCAGCAGCCACAAAAAATAAACCTTCAAGTAAAGGGGATACATGGCATATACGAATCAAGTCACAAACTGGTGTTGAAAAAAGAGCATGTAACCTTAATATACCTGGTAGGTAACTGGAATGGTCATTTGGGACCCAAAGTGACTTGAGGAGAGTATTAGGACTCAAAGAATATTTAATCATGAGAATCAAACTGTAGTTAATAAGGCCACCTTAAACAAGGTGATTGTGGAAGATGCAAAAAACCCCTGCCAAAGAGCCTGGTCAAAAAACGAGTTACGGTTGGCACTTCTGATCAAAGTGGGTTCAACCTCCTCTCCATAAACCATTGCTGATTTGTGTATCACGTTCATCTCGGGACTAACCAAAAACTCAGACAGATACACTGAAACCTTATAAATTAAACCCCGATGCCGTACAAAAGACTGCATAACCTATATGCCTGAAGCTTGAGCTTGTGGATAGCTGGGTGTACCATGTCAGATTATGGCTTCCTCCACAGAGATGTCCTAAGAAAAAGTGAAAGAGGTGAATACTCCAGAAGCTACTGCAGAAGCAGAAACCAGGCTGTAGCTGCCAATGTGGGCTATCAACAGAACCCGACAGTGGGTTGGAACAAATCACATTTAGTACCCAGGGTAACATATGAATTGGAGGGAAGGCCTAGAGTTGTAATCCCATCCTGTTCTGAAGGAATGCATCCACTGCCAAAGTCTGAAGGTAAGGTACTGAAGACAAAATTGCCAGTAGTTGGGTGATCCAATGTGAAGACAACTCATCAATCAGAATTGAGAAATGAGAGCCAATTCAACAGAACCTTGCGATTCATGATCTATTCTGTCGGAAGAATTTCTTTGGACTGAGACAACTGACCTGCTACTGCAGGTATCACCCATGGAACATGGCAAGCTAGTAGAGTGACATGAT
Organism: Limulus polyphemus; assembly: GCF_000517525.1. Taxonomy (NCBI): domain Eukaryota; kingdom Metazoa; phylum Arthropoda; class Merostomata; order Xiphosura; family Limulidae; genus Limulus; species Limulus polyphemus. The sequence continues at coordinate 114,978 of NW_013667965.1, read as the reverse complement.
AGGAATGGTCCCAAGAAAGGAGGTCCAAGATTCAAAAACAAGAAGTCCTGAACTAAGTGCTTCCTTGATAAGAAACACAAGACACCACCACAGAATTGGCAGAGTGAAGCCTGACGATTTTCCCCTTAATAAGCCCAGACCATGAAACATTGCCTTTTGAAGAGAAAGATAGACTAAAACATTGTGTAGGGAAGCCTCTTCATTCATGTGTAGACCCTGAAATTCCTGACCATTGGTATGTGCACCCAATCTCTGAAGTAAGGCATTCATGAAGAGATGGAACTCTGGATGAGTTGACGGTAGAGGAACCCATATCTTAGTAGTGTCCCAACTTAACAACCCCTTGAGATCAAAGAATGATCCCAAGTAAGAAAACTTGGGAATCCAGTGAATTGATGTTTATGATCCCTTGGATGCATAAAGACCATTAAAAGGATCTCTTGTGCTCTCAACCCAAAGGCATGATGGATTCAAGTAATGCTCACATTTCCAGAAGAGAAATAACTTATCATGCGGTGGGAGAAAGAGAGAGGTGAGTAAGTGTCAGGCTTCCTATTCCATAGCATTGAGCTGGATGAATCAACTGAGTCTGAATGAGAGACAAGATGAAAAATAAGAAATACCCAGACTGAACACATATTGAATTGGAGCAATAACAGATGTCTCAGCCCTAAAAATGAAGCCTGTCTTGCTTGTTTCGAAAAGTAGAATAAGGATGGATGTTCTGACAATTGTTGTCAGCAGTAACCAGTCGTCTATGGAATGGTGTGTACGCAGTGTGATGGATGGAGGCAACAAGAAAAAACTCATAGGATACAGCAGAACCCATGTGAAACTGATGTGAGTCCGAAGGTTAAATCTGGAACTGAAGTAAAGGAATAAAACCTTGGAAGAGCTAGCATGACTTACCCCAGACCAACCAAGTTCTGATAGCCCTAGAACTAAGATCCAAAATCCATGTATCTGTGGGAGACAGCAACCCTACAGGTTGGGTGGATATGAATGGAATGACTAATCCTGACTCAAAGACCTGTAGTGCTCCTGGATCCATGATTAAGGTTACCCCATGTCCAGAAATTCTCAACACCAAGCCCCCACAGACCCTGAAGGCATACAATAATTACCGACACCACTGGCAGCAATCTGACCAAGCAGCAGAACTCTTGGATACAGAGAGAATCTATTCTGGGTACCAATGTACTAAGGGGCTGATGTTGGGGATCAGGACCCATGAATAGGGGCAGAATTATGACCCTCTGTAGGAGTTCATGAAATTCAAGATTCCACCGACAACAGGGATGAATGTAGTAGCTGACAATTGAACAAACGTACATGCTAACAATAGATCCAGCTTGTCATCAATGAAGTTGGTGATCCTGAGAGTCTTCCAACATAGTTTAGTGTTAGGAAAACAACACCTTGAATTTTAGAGTGATAAGTCCATAGACCAACCAATGTCCCACCAGAACATGCTTCGGAGTATGCTTCCACCTGGCGGTGGTAGTCTAAATCATTTGGTTCTGACAACCATGGCAGATAATGCATAGCTGTCCTTTCATGTAACTGATAAGTGAACCTCCCAGCAAGAATCACAATGTCCATGGACAGAGAGAAAACTAAAAATTCACTCCCAGACCTTTCAGCCATCAAGTAAGGTGCAGGCTCAAAAGCACCTGGGGAAAATCCCAAAACATCACACTCTCAATGAACCAACAGAAAAATAAAAATCAAAGGCAGCTTATCCCAAAATGGCCTCCTTTTTGTTGTTTTTTTATAGGTCATTTAAAGACTGTGTTGATTAACATTGATTAGAACAACATTTTGTCAGGTAAATCTGTTTTGTAAGAGCAATGTTGGGCCACCATATGGAATCAAACCCTGAACCCCAGCGAACACACCACTGTCCCACAGGAGGACTGAAAAGCCAACAGACTAAAAGAAGGCACAGGAAAAAGTGAATCTAAATTCTCTCTAGAATGTCAAGGACTGTCCTCAATTTCAGCCTCAGAGCACCCCAGAGGAACACCATAGAACCAAATATATGTCTTCATCTCACTATAAATAAGATGAACAGCAGTATCAACTGAGAGTGACCCCACCCCGATTGTTGTGCAATGCTACATGTCAGAGGTGGGATAGGATAGACCTGATTTGCCTCCTTGCTGGATACAATAATCCAGGAATTCATATTATAAATCAGATTGCCAATCATAATATAAAAAAGAATTAAATTATTATTATTATTAATACCATAATCAATGAGATAACAGAAAAACTTCAAAGTATCTCCAAACAATCATAATACTGGGATACCTGTTAATGACTCTTTGTCAAGAAAAAGTGGTAACATTATCTGAATGAGATGCTTAAATACAGTACCAGGATAGAGGGCACATTGATGTAGGTGGAGAGTGTCATGAGATAAATATCACCAAGGGCAGATGAGTGGGGTATAAAAGACTGAAACAACGAAAAAAATCAGACTAATGCTTAGATGGGCAAAGGAAGAAACCCTGGCAGTTGAGTAATAGCTATAAGTGTGAGGAAATGTATGTTTTGGAACTGATATCAAATCAAATAAACAATATGATTTCCTTCATGAAAAACGTAAGATATCAGTATTATTTCATTATTTTCTTTATATTTAGATTATTCTAAGAACCCAGTAGTGAAAGTAAAGGAGAAGAAGTTATAACATGTCTTTCTTTTTGTTTGAAGTTAAGCACCAGTTTCTAGTTTTGTAAGTCCACAGACATACTGCTGTGCCACTGGGGGCTATAATATGTCAACCACACTATATTTACCATATCCAGTGTCAACGAGGCCTTTCACCCAGGGCTAATCACGCTGACTGGGATACAACAGATATAGAAGTGATATATGTATATATATATATATATATAATTAATTGATATTTTTTAAATCTAACTGCTTTGTTGATGTAGCTGATACTAAGAGTTTGATATGAAGAAGTTCGCTATAACAAATCAATCCTACATTTTGGTTTAGTCTACACCAGATGGGTAGTTTTTAGTTAAACAGCACATAGATAAAGTTTTAAGATTATTGTATAAAGAAAACTATTAAATATTACAATAAAAATGGTTGAAATACAGTGATTTGGCAGATATTGTGTATACATTATTAAAACCTATAAGACTTAAAAGTAAATGTTTCTGAATTTCTGTATGTTATTTTTAAATGTGCTATTCATTACTGTTGATACAATCACACTAATATGAAAACCATCAACTCTGATTTATAGATATTAAAAAAATTAACAAATGAAAAGACCAACACTTGTATTAAAAGCCTTTTCACCTCAGAAGTGTTCAAAAAAATATTTTCTTTACATATGTTTCTTATTTAAAAAAGTCATACCTCTGTGTGTAAGCTTTAATATTTCTAACTAAAGTTTGTAGAGTATTACTAGAAATAGTATTTTACTATCATGAGACAGTCATGTCTAGATGCATACAAACCAAATATTCCCAACCTTTCAGAATATACTGAGTCTAATGACAGAAATAATTTTTTTGTAAAATTAGTTTATATGGAACAAAAAACGTTTAAAATACTTTGCTTATACAATTTCAAAACATTATATTCAATTTTTGAAAAATGTGGTATATAAATATATATATATATATATACACATACATATTCTAAAGCATTACAGTTTTACACATCAAGACTATACACAAGCTATTTTTACTTACATTGGACATACTCTGTTAACCACAGGAGAGAAAATCCATAACTGTCATTAACAGCAAGCTGTAGAGGGCAATAGAGACTTCCACAGTAAAACCAAAACTCGACTGTACATGTGGATGCAGTTACTGAGATACGTGGGGTTAAAATGCTAGTGGTGTCACCTCCTGATCCCAGAATACCATCTGCTAAAGCATACCATCCACTGATACAGTCACAAGTGTGATCTTTTTCTGGTCTGTACTCCTTGTTAACCTAGTATTAGAAATAGTTAAAACTTAATTTAATAATTTAACATCATATTTCTTTAAATTAACTAAATAAAAACACTGAAGTCACATTACAGATTTAATTCAACATTTAATATTGATCTGAATGATATATTATTATGTTTTGAAACAAATGAAATCTTACATACTGTTTTGTAAATGTCATATTTTATATCCTAAGATATATTTTTGTGAATGTACAGTGCTGATTATTCAGTTGAATAAGTATTTGTTGATTGTTTCATTGTCAGGTGTTTAATGAATAAATAGATCATAGTTTAAAAGCTCCAGGACTATAACTTTCTGGCAATTCTTATATGTAAATAATATTGTAGTTACTCAAGTAAAGTTGTTCATAATTTTCATGATTTATAAATGTTATACAAAAAATATATGCCAGCAATACCCAGTTAGAGATAACAATAGCTAGATTAATGAATAATTAACATTGGATAACACGTGTCAGAAGATATAGATTTAAGGAGTTATTTCTACAGCTTTAAGTGACTGTTCATTGTGCTTGGCAAGTTATAGGACAATCTCATCTCCACATCTTTTAGATTCTTAATTCATGTAGGCTTAATATTAGTGAAGAATTAAATAATAAATAAAACTTCTGCAAGTTATTTTGTTGTACTAGTATGCTTACAATATGGAGGATTAATTAAACTTTATAAGTTTCAGATCTAATGCTGCTACTGGAGCTTCTTTCTAAGTTGTCAATAGTGGTCAATTTGTTGGCTACTGGCCACATAAGTTACACACTATTGCCCAGTACTGCAATTTCCATTCTAACAAGCTACTGTGACAGAACAAGTTCAATACTTGATAACAGAGTCTCCATTATTTGAACAACAATGTTTAAGCATACTAAAACACAAAAGTCCATCACTGGAGCTGCAACAGGGAACTTAACTGGTATGAAGTAAAATTACATTACTCTAATTCCAGTTTCGTCATCCAGTTTTCTCATAAAAAATGCTTGCTGACTATAAGCTTGTGCACACTGGCTACATCAGTTTCAAATCCTTGTTTATATTCTTGCTAATGGTACCAAGAGATAAGTACAGCTTCAGAGCAATAGCTTCTTGGTTTTGTATAGTTCTCATTTGTGACCAAAATCTCTGGTCCACAAATAAAATAGTTACTATGGATTGGCTTGAGATGTGGTTACAAGCACAATGCTATCCTAGACTATTCTGGAGGTTTCCACTTCCATGGTGAATGCCAAAAACTTCCTTCTTTGAAATGTTGTGTTATTTGACACTACATCATTTACAATCTCACTTTACAAATATCCATCCTCTTACTGTCAAAAATCTACCCATGTGGCATTTGAATGGTTGGGAATTTGCTGAGAACTAAATATATACTGGTGGTATACACACTGTCCATAATACTGTGTCATGCATCTTCTGTGACACACTACTGCATTAGCATATGTGTATCTTTCTTATGACTCTAAGTTTTGTAACAATTCAAAGGAATTCAGATTATACTTCAACTAAATAGATACAACACAACAGAATATTTAAAAATTCTAATAATTTTCACATAATTCATGATAAATAAGCTGCTGTTTATCTTACCTCTGTTTGTGGATAACTATTAGATTTTCTACAAATGATAAAGCTCTATTACAAGTATCAAATCACCTATTAACATAACTGTTATATGCAACATCTATTATAATAAAAGGGCATGTCTGTGGGTCTGTGTGTGTACAACTGCCATAGTTCCAAGAGGAAAGAACCTAGAAACCTGAAATTTTGCACCAACACTAAGTGGCCCCTGAGGGTGTGAACCTGGGTATTATTTATCTTATTCACAAGCATGTGCCTCTTTTTAATGAGGCAAGCTAGCAATAAACCATATAGAAAAGAAGTGGTTCCTTATATTACAAATAGAAATTGCATTAAAAATAGAAATGCATTTTTTTTGTGGTTCCTTATATCACAAACAGAAATCACAGACAGACATACACGTGTACGCGTGCGTACGTGTCTGCATATGTGTGACTGCCATAGCTCCAAGAGGAAAGAACCTAGAAACCTGAAATTTTGCACCCATACTATGCAGATCCCTGGAGTTTGCACCTGGATATTATTACTTATCTACATGTGTATGCACATGCACATCTTTTTATGTGAAAAAACACAGAAATGAAATGTGCTTATACATGCATATCTTCTTAATGAGGCAAGCTAGTGAAAAACCACATAGAAAAGAAGTGGTTCCTTATATTACAAATATAAATCACAAAAAGACAGACATGGATGTGTGTGTCTGTATATGTGTGACTACCATAGCTCCAAGAGTAAAGGACCTAGAAACCTGAAATTTTGCACCAATACTATGTTAATCTTGAGGGTCTGCATCTGGGTATTATTACTTATCTTAATCACGTGAGTGTGGGCATACACATCTTTTTAATGAGGCAAGCTAGTGAGAAACCACATACAAAAGATGTGATTCCTTATATAACAACTTCTAACATACAGAAAAGCCAGTGCATCTTGGTAACAATGCACTCTAACACTGGCTTTTATATCATGTTGCTTAGCAATAACAGTATAACCTAATATTGTTCTTAAAAGGCTATGTGCTGAAAGAATAAAATGAAATGTATAAATTACAAAATTGAAAAAAATATTTGTTGTTTTCTAGTTTAGAGGTTTCATTAATTAAAGAGGTTTGTCTTATATTATTTGTTTTTATTATTTAAGTTTAAAATCAGAGGAAGAGTCAGAGGGAAAATTACTTATATGAACAAGTCACATCCCGTAAAGGAGCAACAAAAGTATATAGATTTTAGTTTTATGCTAAAATGGGTTCCGAATACACACACCCTGACATAGTCATCTAGAATAAATCATCCTAATAACGTGAGCAAAGACAGGTACTTTCGCTAGTTATTCAATAAAAAGTAATATGTCTCACCTTGGTGAATGTATCATTGGCTTGGACAATGGTCCACTTGAATGCACTGTCCTGGTTAATATTCCTCAATACACGTATATTTTCAGTTGGACTTGGATCATGTTGTATATACCAACCACATGAATTCCATTTGTCAAAACTGCATGTTGATTCCACTGAAAGATAAAGTAGTATCATTAGTAACATATTATACAGTTAAGTTGTCTTTGCCACTTGCCAATGTCAAGAACTGAAATTACTCTAGATAATTTTGAAAATCATAATGCACTTTCAAACCAGTTTGTTAAGTTGAGTACTATCTCACCAATGGACACTGAGAAAAAAATTATGTAGCATTTTTTTCCTGAACAATGTATTCTGTGGTACTCTCAACAATTAGGGATTATACTGTAATATTTTATTTTTCAAAAATAATCTTTCTTTTTAAGAGTGATTAATTTTAGAAAGTTATGGCATTTCTAATGCATATGAAGATATTATGGAAAGTTTTTCTCATAAGTGAATATTATATCAGTTTCAAAAGCAGAAAAATATAATGAGAGAATAGTCTCTGTGATACTTCAAGCCCTAGTAACTCAGTTGAAATATATAGATTTTTTTTCTTCCTTTATGTATACTGTATGATACTAGATAACAGTGGAATGGGGGAAAACAATTTTTTCAGCTGTAAAAATAAGAACTAACATTCTGAAAAAGAGAGAAATTTGTTAGGATGTTCTCCCAAGTAGTATATATTGAATTATGCTAAACAATAGTGGATTATGTTTTCCTCACTAGTGGATATTTGATTTGTTGTCAACATCAATAGATTATGTGAAGATACTCTACTCATAAGCATTACTGTGATGCACTGTACAGTAACAGACAATGGCATTATTATATATTCCCACTCTTCTAATTATCTTTTGCCTCAGCACCTTAATTTCTTCTTATAATTTACCAACATAAATGATGTAACATTTACATTTCTTCAGCTTCACGTGACTTAGCAAAAAATAAATAAAATTCTTAACCCTGCATTAGTCTTACGTAAAAAATTTCCATACTCACTCTTCAGCGGTCCGTACAGACCCCATCATAAAAGATAAATTTTAAAATATTTAAATAATAATAAACTATTATTTTGGAAACAAAAAGCACTAACATTCGAAATATTTTCCCTTATTAATCAATAAATGAACATTGAATATTACAACTTGTTTCTTTTTTTACTACCTAAACTAAGTGTAACAATTTAACACAAACTAGCCAAATACTGAAGATACTAAGAACAACAAACATGTTGTGCCGATGTTTACAAAATATTTGGTGTCTGTGAAGACCCTGGAAAACTAATGCAGGGTTAAATAGTATAGTTTTACTGATATTAACAGAAAAACAAAAAGCTATAAATCATGTAGCCAACACTTCATAAATCATACTGAAAAAAATGAATATTTTATGGTTAATAACTTAAACATTGTAGCAAAAGAATATATTTTTCTTAAAAACTTTAAATTCCTGAATAAATAACTCATTCAAAAGTTAAAAATTCACCACAGCCACTTTCATCCTTTCCACTACTACAGTCCTTTCTGAAATCACATCTTTTCTTTTCATCAATACACTTGTCATCATCAGGGCAGTAAAACATCCCATCTTCACAGTGTTTGGATGGCTCTGTTGTTGTACTAGTTGTTGTAGTTGTGTATATAGGAAGTGTTCCATCGCTGTATCTGATAAAAGTCCAAATAAACAGAAGACATTATCCTCTAGAAACAATATGTATTAAGATGATGCAATAATGTCAAAGAAACAATGCATATGACTCCATAACATCATATGGATTGCAACATATAAACTAAACACTCATTATCAGAATGTACAACACACTGTAGAATTAACACATCTAGTTCAGACTTAAAAAAGTGTTGGTTTGCTGTTGACAACCCACCACTCTAAGGGTTGGGTAAGTAGTTAGGTATATAATTTTTTTTAATAATTGGTACTATTTATGTTTCTGTGGTGTAAGCACACATGCATGCCTGTGTGTTATGTATGAGAGTGTGTGTGTATATATTGTATAGTGATCATTGTAATATGTACCCTATTTATATGCATTTAAACATATTTTCCTTTTCAGTGCCTTTTATTCATATTGAGTACTACGCTTCTCCACTTTCAAGCCTCTGTACGTTTTTGGGTCTCCAATTGATCTTCTACTTTGCACTTACTAGCTGGCTTTGTAGCAAAACCAAGTATTTATATTTTCAACACATGAATCCAAAATTGTCATGATCATCAAAGTGACATGTGGATTACGTATGTGATTATTGAGTTACCAAAACTATAGATTCCAAGTCTAATTAGTAACGCAATTCTTAATGTATGTTAACAAATTTGGTATCAAAGTTCTGTTTAGAATTGAAATTTTTATGTTACATATTTTTACTTACTGATTTTTTAAACAAAATGTTAAAAAAACCTTTAAACATTACATGCTCTGATCATGTGACCCATTCAAGTTGTACAGTTCATCACTTTATAGCATTTCCAACTTAATTCTAAAGCTTCCATCCAATTACAAGTACAAACAATACTTAATTGAAATAAATTACCAGGTTTCAAGATTATACCTTATTGTTAGTCTAAAGCCATTTAAGAAAACAAGTTACCTAAAGCACGAAGGGTATATATATATATGTATATTGGCTCATGTTCCGTATGATACAAAGGACAGACCAAACAAATTGCCAAGAGTTCAAAAGGGGAAGAAGCCAAGAAATGTAAGAACATTTAGGGCAGTGTCTAGGAACTTGGGGTGATTGAAGATAAAGGGCTTGGGACAAAGGAGATTGATGGCTTCCATGGCATCTGGGAGGTAAGGAGCTCTGTAACCAGCTATTGAATAAGTGAATGGGCTAAGATCCTGAAACAAAAACATGAATGAAGATGCAATTTTTGGACATTTGAAATAGACAAGAACTACTATGTCTATGCACTGACTTAATAAGTTAGCTCAATACAATTGATAGACCACTAAGAAAGAATGTCAGCAAGAGTGGGATAACACTTGAGTCACTCTACAAGAGAATTCACCTTCTCAGACAAAGGACATTAATAAACTGTGAGGCTGTAGATATTGAAATGTCAGTGTGAAAAATAGACATTTAAGGTGCCTAATGATATTTCCAAGTTGGTAACTGGGCTCAAGACCTGTAAAGTAGTCGAAACAAAAAGGTGTACTACAGCTGAGTTGACCAAAACGGAGTGATGATGAAAAAAAGGAATGTCACATAACTAATATTAGAACCAAGGAAGAAGGTGTAAAGGAGTGTAGGCATAAAGAATGAGGTTCTTTCAAGATTTATGCTCCCAATAAGTTAATTTGTACATGGAATTGAATACCAGAAGAGTGGAAGAAGATAGTTGTCCAATGTTCAGTGTTGGGAAAGTATCAATCATCAAACAATCCAGATGTTCACTTACCTACTGAAAAATCAAAGCCAACAATCCCTAGTAAGAGAGTCTGTCAAAATGTTCATCACACCAGAAACATGACAAGCTCAAAGATGAATCTGTTAAGAATGAAGCTAAAGGAGCATCAGTAAAACAACGGCTGTGAGATCAATAAGATCCTAACTGTTGATGTAAGTACCACTGTAGGATTGGTGTGTGAACTATGATAGAATGTTGGTATAGAAGGAAAAGAAACTTGAGACAAACATAAACTGTTGACATAAACACTTTATTCAACAAAAACCAGAGAAACATAAGAGTGAGGGAAGAAACAAGCATGCCACATGACAACAGGTCTGAAGTCAGATGCCACTGAAAAGCAAAGTCTCATTGAATGACAACCTGAAATGAATTTATCATCCCCAAAGCAGAAAGGATGTCTTTGGTGGTATTTGCATGAGACATGAAACACCATAGGAGACTGTGTTGAACTGTGTTGATCAAAAACACCATACTTACAAAATACTTTATTAGCATTAAATGAGAACTGGAGTTATGTATGATCCACTCAAGAGATGCTGCCAGTTGAGTGAACAAATGAGTATTTGCAAAATGATAAATTGACAAAGGAGTCAAAATGGATCAACTGTACATGTAAAAGTCAATTTTGAGTAAATGGAGAAAACCAACAAAACTAGACTAGTTGACAGGAAATGCATAGAGCCAAATGGAAGTTCAGTGAACTGATAAATTAAACCCAAAGATAAAAAATAATAATAATGTGAAAAATAAGGACACGAAGAAAACCATCCTCTGTATCCATCAATGTCATCCAAAGGCTGTGACAAAAACTTCTGTAACAATACATATGAAAATTAGATGTCTCCAAGAAAAGATGAATCAAGACAGTTCCCAGACAGGTTTCCCATCTTTTGATTTCTTCAAATCCACAAACAGAATACAAAAACTCTTGAGAAGTTTCATAAATATTTTGACTTTTCCTTTCTGTAAGAGATTTGAAATTTCCTGGTTCAGAATTTGTGATTGTATTGGAAGGAAGAGATAAAGGCATTAAGACCAAACAAAAGGATCTGTCAAACCCAAATATTCCACAAAAGAACCAAGGATTTGAGACAATCTGGATAGGAGATATGTTTGAAACACAAGACAGTTATAGAGTAGGTCATGGCAAAGATCCCACACTTGCTTATGCTCACGTTTGACCACTCAGTAAGTTCCAAAGAAAAGTAGAAGTAATAGACATCTACTAAGAAGAAGAAGTGGGAGGCAAAGCAGGAGTATGAACATTACTTGCTGACATCCCATTAGGAATGACAAACAAAAATAAGTTGAAATGCTAAAATCTTAATAAATTCCTGTTGACATGCTTCTCTAGAATGAGATACTATGCAAGTAAAAGTCATGCAATGATAAACAATGCAGGGAAGAAGTTATTTCATGATTAGCTGAAAAGCTAGGGGAAGTGACTAGCACCATGTAACAAAATATGTTAGGTTAAGGTGTCAAAGGAACATAAAAGCAATATGGTAATAGAAACTAAATGCAGATAAGCAAAACTGTAAGGTAAAATGTGTGATCCAGAATCAAAAAATCATGTGAAGGAAACTAGATGATATTTGATAATTACTCTGAAGAAGAAAGTCTCAACATGAGATAGATTCATAGCATGCAGAACAGAAAACTGATAATGAGTCAAAATAGACAACCATGTGAAGATCTCCCCATAAAAAAAAACAATAATACTGATCTTGGGGCTAAAACCTTTAAAAGTAAAAGGAAAAGAGTAACAGAATGCAAATGATGGATCCAAAGATCCATATGGTAGTCTGGTATACTAATCATTAAGCAGAACTTAATTTTTGTTCTGCTAAAACAACAGATGAATACATGAATGCCACTTTTTAAAATTAATTATACTGTTTTTTTTTATGTATATGTAAGTTTAACATATTTACAGGAAAACCTTTTTCTAAAATGAGCAAAAATTAACTTCAAAAGCAATTTATTAGTTTTAAAAGTATAGTAAAAAGTAAAAATTACCTAATAATTGAAATTATTGAAATTAATATGCATATTTAACACAACATTATTTTGAACTGGGGGTTAATTATGAAAAGCTGAACAGAAGAAATTAAATTTTACAAATATAAAACTGTTACTTCATTTAAAAACATTTTCTAGATAAATTTTCTCTCAAAAGTTATGTACAATCAAGAAATGTACACAGTATGAAGTAAGATGGTTAGTGGTAAAATATCCAAAATGATGTAAAAAGGTTTTTTATTAAAAATGAATAAGAATAATGTACTTATAAATGGCAGCTCTTTGTTTATCATGATGTATTTTAATTCTGTAAACAAAAGTCCTCAAATTACAATTTCATAACCAAAATTTGTAAAGTACCAACACAAACTCTGTATACAATTATTTCATTTATACTTAACACAATTTTCCTAATTTCTATGAAATCCTGAAGGCAGATTTATTGAAATGTTTAAGCCAGTTAGCTGAGGAAAAAGAAAAAATATATTTTACATTGTAAATATGATAATTTGGAAATTATTTTTGGTGAAAAGTAATCTAAAAAAATGAGAAATTAACTTATTTATCTTCATACTTTTTACATTGCTTTAAAAGTTCACTTAGCAAAAGACTAATACGTAACAGTATCATGATTCATGCTAAAACTTTCTGTGACTTACTATACAAAATAATTATTCAATTCCAAAAAGTTAAGAATTACAACATATTTTTCACTTGTACATACCTACAGTCACTGGTGAAACTGATGTCATCAATAGCTATTGCATCTCCTTTGTCAGGCCCCACTTTGCCTTCAAGAATGATTTGGTAATTTTTGGTTTCATTAAATACCACCTCTGCCCTCATCCAGTAGTCTCCTATAGCATGATTATGTTGCCACAGAGAAGTTAAGTTTCCATTAGATGTTGTCCGAGTATAGACAGTAAACTGGTTAATGAGTTTCCCATACATGTAAGAATAGAATCTCATAGTACATGTTGAACTGGCAGAGAAAACTGGGGAAAGAAGCCATGCTTTTTTGTTGAACATGTTTATCCCTCCTGAAGAAATTGAAATGTAACTACCATTAAGACTTGAAAGTGTATGGTCAAATGTTGGTCCTGTCTGATAAGAAAGTCTATCTCTGAAAATTCCTTTGCTTTTCTGCCAGTCTAAGTCATCTTCTATTGAATTTTTACCTTGTTGAAAGATTCCTAGGTTATCTTCAAAGTCAACTTGTATGTATTTTTCACCAAGACAGTTTACTTCATCACTTCCATCTGCACAGTCATCAGTCAAATCACAAATTTTAGTCATATCAATGCAGATGTTTGTTGTTCTACATAAAAACTTTGTTACTGGGCATTTTTCAGGTTGTGAGGACGGATATGGAAAAGCACAGTCCAAAAATTCTATATCATCTACTGCAAAAGAGCCCCTCATGAAATAATTCTGAATACGAGTAAAAGACAAAAAGAAGGGATATCTTCTGCGACCTAACCCCATTTCAAAAAATGTCCATGCCTTGGTTTTACGACCTTCCATCCAGACATCTAATGATGAGACATCTGTGCTGTTCAAGGACAATGAAACTTTGCCGGGATTTTCTTGAATGAAGTACCAGAAAACAAATTTACATGTTGAACTTGAGAAACTAAAGTTTGGACTTCTCACCTGGGCTGGTGCTTCAGATCCAATAGCTGAGTACTTACTCCACATCAGTAAGTAATATCCATCTGAACTGTTTGTTGTTTTGTCTGTTAAAGGATAATAAGCAGCCAAATTTTTTATAGCATTTGTATAGGTCACATTCCAGTAAACACTAGAAGTGACATCATCAGAAAGGTACCATCCACACCATTTTCCATTTTCAAAAGTGCATGATGAGGGACAAGTTTGTTCATCCTTTCCATATGGACAGTCCCACATAAAATTACACACTTTTTCTAAATTTATACATGAATTATCTCCACAAGTAAACATACCTTTCTCTTCACACACCCCGGGAGGCTGAACTGTGGGAATAGGTGTTGTTTTGACCATGTAAACTGGAACACACTGTGGTGTAAATGAAATATCATCAATGGCAATGTCACCCTTGGGACCTTTTCCTCGTACTCCCTCAATCACCACTTGGAAATCATGTCTGCTGTACAAAATTACTTGTTCTCGTTTCCACTGATCACCTTGGGAATTGCTGATTGTTAGAAGATGAGTCAACTCTTTAGAGCTAATACGACGAATATATATTATCAAGTCACTGATATGTTCTCCATACATATGAAACCAAAACCTCATAAGACATTTTTGAGAAGTATCAGCTTTGAATATTGTGCTTGATATTCTTGCAATATCACCATCCTTTTGTTCAGAAGCACGAATATACAAGTAATGACCTGTAGCATTTCCATATGTATGGTCTCGAGCAGGACCTGTGTCATCTGACAGAGTCTTTCCAGAAAACCACTCCCATAGAAAGTTAGTATCCTCAGTCTCCAGACTCCAGTTACAAAAGCCTTCTTCAAAATTACATCTTTCAGGATACTTTCCACATTCATCCAAGGATTCATCAGACCAATCAGGACAATCGTTGCTAAAATCACATTTTAAAGTTGCATTAATACAAGCTCCATTCTCACATTTAAATTCATTTCCTTTACACACACGAGCTTCTGGTAGTGCACATCCAACAAAAATCACATCATCGATGGCCAGATCAGCTTTGCTTGATGTATGAATGCCTATAAATTCAACCCACCACCCTTTTTCTCTAAACCCTGTACTAACAGCTGTAGAAATCCACCTCTTACCTTCATCTGTGAACTGACGCCATAGCAAAACAGGTGTTGCATCTTTTCCTGGTACCAAGAATAGTTTTAATGCTGAATCATGATCCTGAACATTTGTAATATAATATGAAAAAGTGATAGTACATGTAGCAAATGCTTTCTGGAAAAATGGTGATTTCAGGACTGCTTCATTTGATATAAGCCCTTCATTGTTGTGGTTAACATACATGTAATAACCAGAGCCTGATTTATCCTTTTCTGGGCCTGGGGTTGAAGAAGTACCTGTTCCTTTCTGACGTTTCCAAGAATAACGACCTTTGCTGATGTCTTTCCATCCACACTGATAATTGGTGTCTGAATCAAAGGCACAAGAGCCACAGTAATGTTCATCTGAACCATCTTTGCATTGTGCTACAAAATCACATTCTTGATCACTCCTAATGCATTCTCCACTACCACATTCAAATTCATCTTTTACACAGGGTCTTGGGCTTGTAGGTATAACAGTTGTTGTTCTCATTTTGGGAAGAGTAATATTTAAGTCCATGCACCCTTCAGAAAAAGACAGATCATCTATTACCCAGTAGCCCATATGATCATTACCTACTGATGCTTCAATAATAACTTCAAATGGACCTTCTAAGTGACTTACATCAACTGTTGCCTTCTCAAAATACTGACCCAAAGGAATGGAACTGGACCATTCTGTGTTCCAGATGCCAAGTTCATCTTGTCTACTAAAAACTCTTAAAAATCCTGTTCCTTTGTACTCATGATACTTTGTAGATAAAAATTTGGTACTGTAGGTGTAAAAAAATCTAAAATGGCATCTTTCTCCATTTCTAATAATCACTGGACTAATAATACGACCAAACTGACCTTCTGTTTTATATCGAAAATTGAAAAAGAGATAATGCCCATAGACTGAATTTGATGTATGGTCTCGATACGGTTTGTCTTCATAACTATACCTATCAGTATTTCCAGAAGTTCTTTGCCAATTATAATTTGCACTGGAATCTCTCTTCCATCCACACCAGTCATGCTCAAAATCACAACGGCCTACATAATCCTCACAATTGCTATCTTCTGTTATAGCTTCTTCAGAATAATCACTACAATCATCATTAAAATCACACATAAGATCAGAGGAGATACAATGTCCATTATTACACAGAAATTCATATTGTGAACAAACATAATGATCTTCCTTACGATAAATATCACAACTTTCAAAATTTATGTCATCAATGGCAAGTCCTCCTTTTGAAGAGGATGTTTTACCTTTTAGGATAACCAGGAAATGAGTATTTACACGACCAATGACAGCTGCTACACGATGCCATTGAGGACCTTGGTCCCCACTAAGAAATAAAACTCTAGTGTCTTGCAAGTGATTAGAAGCTCTGTAGAAAACTTCAATTACATCACTATCAGAGCCAGTCATGTACAGCCAGAACACCATTGTACAAGTTGAAGATGCTTGATTCAGTAATGGACTATCTATATAAGCTTCTATGCCATAGTAAGAATTGTAATCTGTCTTCAGTTGTACATAATGACCCATGTCCTCTGAAAGATAAGTGTGATCAAAGAAAGGTGGGTATGGAGATGTTTTGGCTTCTCGTCGAGTCCACTTGTTCCATTGGTTTCTTATTTTCCACTGACATAAATCTTTTTCAAAATCACAAGTAGTTCCACAGCTATCTTCATCTGTTCCATCATCACAATCAGGAAAGAAGTCGCATATTTGTTCAGCAGAGATGTGAGTTTGTTCATTGTCACATGAGATTGTAGGTGGTTCAGGAATTATGGGATTGCAAGATGATTCAGACACAGTGATGTCATCTAAAGCTATTAGCTGGTTGGAGAAATCAAACTGTGCTTCAAAATACACTCGATAGCTTTCAGTTTCATCTTCAGACTCAGTATGATTCACCTGAACTTGAGCATTGATCCATTTCCCAATTCCACGTTCTATAGAAAGAACTAGTAGTGTTTTGACATCATCTCTTATACAAGATGAAGACTGTATGGCTAGCTTTGGCAGTTTTGTACCATTAATATAATACCAGAAATTAATGCAGCGGTTTTCTACTTTTCCAAAGCATGGAGAATCTAGCCTTGCCAAGCGAGGTTCATAGAGTGTATTTACTTGTGCAACCAGATACACACCAAAGGCATTTTGAAATGTATGATCACTATCTGGTCCCCAACGGTAAAACTCTCCTGATGCTCTTATCCACTGGATACTAGCATTCTTATCACTGGACCATGTGCAAAGATCTTCTTCAAAATTGCAGCATCCTGTACAAGGACAATTTGTTTTTATAGAAATGTCATCTATTGCCAAGGAACCAAGACCTATTTTTCTTCCAGCCACAGCTTCAAATACAAAACGAAAAGGAATAGGGGAAACAGAATCTACATTTATTTCAGAAATATGCCATTCTTTACTCTCAGGTTCAGTTTCACTCCACAGAATCATACTACTGTCTCCATATTTAATAAGCACATTCAGAGACCCCACATCAGACCCAGAGAGAAAATACCAGAAGCGCAAGCACTTTTTGTCAAGGTTGAGAAGTTTTGTGTCAATTCGAGCCTTCTGACCTTCTTGTATATTCTCACTACTATTGATAAAAAATACTCGACCATATTTGGTACCAAGTGTATGATCAAAGGTTGGACCATTTTGTAGATCAGCTGCTTTGCCAACAGACCAAAGAAAATCAGCTTCAGGGTCAAAGTTGAAGTTACATATATCTTGCTCCACATCACAAAATTCTCGTGGAGGACAGGTTCCTTCTTGTAGAGCAAAATCATCCAAAGACACAGATGTTTGTGATCCTAAAGATTTAAATACCAAGTAAGAATCTGTTTTGATGGTTAAGTGTAACTGCTCATATACCCATGAGGGACCTTGATTTCCTGTTCGAGTCCATAATTCCCATGTTTTCTTGTTGTCATCAGCATCAGTAAGATAGAATATTAATTTGGAATAGCTTCCACTACCATACATGTAATACCAAAATTTAAAGCAATAATCTTTTTTGCTAAGTAACAATGTATTTTTAGAGATCAATATAGCATACACATATCCATTTGTAGCAGCATTATTAAGAGTTAGGTAATGTCCACTAACAGCACCAGTTGTGTGATCAAATCCAGGCCTAGTGAGGTTCCTGTATGTGTGACCTTGTACAACTTCCCATAAGTATATACTGGATGGATTAGTATTATGCCATGAGCACATATCTATCTCAAAATTGCAATCAAAGTGTGAAGGTGTTGGAGTAGGGAGGGGTGTTCCAACAGTACTAGATGTGGTAGTCACTCCACACCTATGGGCCATAAGACTAATGTCATCAACAGCAACTCCTCTGTCAGTCACACTGTTCTGATTGGCAAAAGATGTTGCAACAACAGCAATATTGAAAAAGTCAAAATTGTCTAGTTTATGCACATCAACTTCTTCACTGATCCAACCTGGCTCAGCAGTATAAATGGATTTTACAGGTCTCCAACCTACATCAGTTGTCATTTGTTTAATAGATAAAGATATATTTTGGGGATTCACCATATAAAACCAAAATGATATACACCACTCTTTACTATCCTCTATGTCTTCACTCATTAGAAATGCAATGTCACTTTTGTTAGCCCCTGTAAATGAAGCATACATATAATGGCCTTGAATATTAAATGTTGTATGATCAACTAATGGACCACTGCCTAAATTTTGATCAAGACCAGTACGGCGAATCCAATCAAGAGATGAAAATGTGGAATCTTGAATCCATCCACATGTATCCTTTTCAAAATCACAAGCACCTAGATTAGAACATGGGCCACTCAATATCTTAATGTCATCTACAGCAATGTAACCTGTTCCCCTGTCGCTCTGAGCTTCAATGGTAATATAATAGGAGGTTAATGGTTTTAGAGAAACCATTCCTCTTTTCCAGATTGCACGATGATGGCCCACTTTTTTCCAGATAGGAATCAAATTCTCTAGTCTTTTTTCATCAGATGTGCGTTGATAGATGGCTAGTGTTCCAATATCAGCACCAAACATCATGTACCACATTTCAAAACATCGCTCACCAACACTGTTAAAATATAGAGAAGTCAACCTAGCTAAGTCACCAAATCTTTTCTTTGGAAGATAAATATAATGCCCATATTGTGTGTTCATTGTGTGATCTGTTTTTGGCTTTTCTTCTGTAAAATTTAAACTGCCATTGCTTCTAATCCAGCCTGTTAAGCCTTCATAGGTATGATTCCAACCACAAAAGTCTATTTCAAAATCACATGTAGTTATACGTGGACATAATCCATCAGACAAGGTAAAATCATCAACAGCTATGTCACCCTGATCTCCTACCTCTGTAGAAGATTTCACAGCAATTCTATAATCTGATGACATCTGAATGAAAACTTCTCCATGTAACCACTTATTACCCTGTGAATGAGCCCTTTCCCAAGCAATCAATGTCTTTCCCTTGAAAAGAATCTCAACGTACAGATACCCAATATGTTTACCATACATATGATACCAAAAAGAAAAACATTCACCATCAGGATTGTTTTCAGACATAAGAGGACTAATCAATCTAGCAACATCCTTCTGTTTTCTTCCTTTTTGATCAATGTACATATAATATCCACTTCCTGTAGTATGATCTGTTGTTGGTCCTGTGAAATTAGAGCTAGTTATGCTACTGTGTCTTTTCCATTGGAAATCAGCATTTTTATCATGTTCCCACCAACAAAGCCCATTATTAAAGGTTTCATCATCAAAATTACAGTTTGCAGCTAATCGTTTAGGGTCACAGTTCAGAAAACTTATATCATCGATTGCCAAATCTTCTGCTGTTTGATAAATTCTAAATGGAACATTGACTGTAAACCTCAACTGTGCATCACGTGGGCCTGAAGGAATTCTTATGCTAGCCTCTTTCCATTCATTTCCTTGGTCTCCGTATTTTTTCCACAAACTTTTAAAACCCTGATTTTTCAAAGATCTATGTTCCAATAATAAAGTTTCCTCTTTATTTCCATACATATGATACCAAAATTTAACTTCACAATGAGCAGATGCAGGGGGCAGCAATGGGCTTTCTAGCTTTGCTGTTGACAGAAACAAGCCAGAAGATTTCTTAACGTAAACATAATGACCATCTGAGGAATTTGTTGTGTGATCTTTCTTAGGGCCATTTTCAGATGATGCAGAATCCCTGGCCCAAGAGTACAACCCAGAACTTTTATCTTTCCAACCACAGAGATCTTTTTCAAAGTCACATGGTCCACATTCAGCCTCATCTGACCCATCTTTACAATCCAATGAGAAGTCACAATAGCTCACTTTTGGAATACAAGGACCAATATCACATTTAAATTCAGTTTCTCTACATGGATATACAGTTGGTCTAGGGGTCGAAGGTGGTGGTGGTAATTCCCCATCATAATAAATACAATCTTGACTGAGAGAAATATCATCAATTGCTAACTGTGTAGAAGAAAAACTGTCTCTCACACCTTCAAAAAAGAAATGAAATGGTTTTTCAGAGTTTACAGTAACAGCCACTCTTTCCCAGACCTGTCCCACATTTTCATCCATTGTCCATAACAGTTTTGGAGAATAGCTTTTATTTTCAAACTCCATATACACATTTAGGGGTCCTAATTTTTCATACTCACTATACATGTAATAATAGAAACGAAGGGTACAAAAGCTGCTGTTCTTCACTTTGTAATTTGGACTATAAAAATATGCCTTATCTCCTTCGGTGCTACTGTACGAGGCTGTTAAAAGAAGAAATTTTCCTACTTTATCCAAAGCTTTAGTGTGATCATTCAAAGGGCCTGACTGACCAGTGCCACGAGATGTTCTTGAGGAATCCTTTGACCACTTATATGACCATTTTGAATGTTCTTCATACCAAAGGCAACCAGAATCATCTTCAAAAGTACAATGAGGAGGAAAATCTTTACAAACCTGGAATGACTCATCATACCCATCTCCACAGTCATCTGTTAAATCACACAATTCGTCTTGTTTTACACAAGCTTTGGTATCAGGGCATTGAATTTCATTTTCACCACAACTTTCACTGGCAAATGGAAGGGCACAGTTTTCAAAAGAGATGTCATCAATAGCAACTTCTGTATAATAGTACTGTTTACGTCCATGAAATTCCAAATTGAATTCTGAACTTACTCGTCCTATATAAACCTTTGCTTCATGCCACATTTTTTCTTTCCCTTTGGGAATTTCCCATAGACTCCCAGTACTAGCTCCAAATTGTTTTTTTATTCTCAAACTTCCATAATTAGATCCCCCACTGTAATACCAAAATTTCATTACACATGTTGATGCTGCTAACTTAAGACGTCTCACTCCATCTGGACTTCGCAATACTGCTTCATTACCATAGGTACTCTTAGATTTAAGATAAATGTACCACCCCAAGGAAGTATTTGTGGTATGATCTTCAAGGGGAAGACCATCTTTGCTCTCTGTGTTACCTTGTTGCCTGGCCCATGTGTATGAAGAACCAGTACCAGAGTTTTCCCACCCACACTGGCTAAGTTCAAAGTCACAAGCTCCACAATTTTGTTCATCTTCTTTACTCAAAATACAATCAATCTTAAAGTCACACACTTTTGACAATGGCACAAAGCTGCTACCTTCTCGGCAATCAAATGTATCTGGTGGTGGTTTAGTGCAGACATTATCCGTGACTTCAATGTCATCAAGAGCAATGTCACTGAGCATTCCTTTAGTGATCCCCCTAAAAATGATCTGGTACTCTTCATTGATTTCTAGGTTACTAAGATCTAAGTTAAGCTGTATATTAAACCATTCTGGACCTTGATGTCCTTCTCGTTTCCACAAAATAAAAATTTCTGACTGATTGGCCATGAAGTTAAAAGATTGGGCACCTACTTCAAGAGAGCCCATTTCACTACCATTCATATGTGCCCAGAATGATAAGCATCGATCAGAAGCAAGACTTAAAAATTCAGACTCCAGTATTCCCACTTGATTTCTTTTCCCATCAGGATTCGCTGCATGCAAGTAAATATATGTTCCTAAACAAATAAAATAAACATGTTTAAAAAAGTAATCATAAGTATTTGTACTGTTCATTGACAGTATGAGTTTCCTCAAATAAACTGGTAAATGTGTGCGTATATTATTAACCAAGAACATTAATTTTGCTTTCCAGCTAATAAAAGAACATTAGACTGAAAAATCAATAAAGATAAAAGTTTTCATTCAGAATTTTATACTAAAAACAGCTTTACATGTGACAATAGAAACTCCTTAACGTTTATCTCAGAGTACTCTAGCTATGCCAGAGGCTGTTGTTCAAGACGAAATTTTATTCAACAGAATTATTCCATGATATGAATAACATTATTCCTCTGACTTCATATCCATTCAGAATCTACCATATATCACAATCTACAAAAAAATCTCAATCTGTACAGAAGACATAACCACTTATTACAGTTATTACAACAATTCAACTATTTAAAAGTGCTGGAATTGGTCTTTTGAAATCTCCTTGATTTTTTGGGGATCTTCTGAGCTAATTATTTCCTCACAGCATGTTCTAGAATTTTACTTAATAGATATTTTCACTAATAACACCCATTTTTATGAAGAATATGTTAGATAAAAGTATAACAGAGAATGATAAAATAAACTACCGTTTAATTTCTGTAGTGTATAAAAGATGTTTTAATCCTACAAATAAACGACCTTATAAAACCATTTTTTTTTTTTGACTTGGACACTCAGTGTTTCACTTTACAGCTTCTTCAAGAGCATTCCACTAAAACCCAAACTGTAAATGACAGTAAAAACTTAAAATGGTTTAAATAATAAGTTCTAACAGAATCTATAGCTTGCATTTTTACAGCATGCCTTTGACATATTAAACAGTAAAGCTTATTGTTGAAATAATTAATTGACACTTATAGTTAACAAAAGTTCTATCCAAGTTACACATTGAAATAGCAAAAAAAAAAATAATAATTATAATTATAGGTGCCATTTTTTGTCTCTATTTATCTGTGGTCATAGTTATTTGATGAGAATAACTTTTTTAAATTTTTGGTCAAAGTACTTGGTAGCTTTTATAAGAATTTGTACAGAGAATGGTGGTTCCAAGTCAGATGTTATTTGTCCATGTTCACCATAAAAAATTATCTGTAACTGAGCTTCTTTTATGTTGTTTATAAAGAGAGTCAATATATTACCCTATCCTTGAGTGTAGGGTGCTTCTAGTTTCCACAATGTACGTATGATGGCAGATGTTACACGTAAGCTGGTTAAACAACATTAGAGACAAAACATCCATCTTTAGATTGCAAACACGTTTTTATAAGACAGTTGGCTTTATTACATTTCAGGGTAGTGTACTGAGATTTTGAAAGTTGGACCTGGCTGTTCTATAACTTTAATCAGCAGTTCAGATTTTCTGATTATAGTTTTATATTATTGGAGATAGTTTCACTAATTAGAGGTACGATAAAAGTAATTTTTTGTTTTTATTTGGAAAATTGTTTTTTTCCCTCCTGGTTCATCTTTTTTTTCATGTTAGAGTTGTGATGCCTATTTTTGTGTTTCATAGTCTTTGCAAATTTATTTATTGTAAAAAGGTTTATATTCATTGCTCAAATGGAGTGATATTAGTTCATAGAATGTTGTGTTTTTTCAATATAGTTGTGAATGACTCTTTTTAATTCTCCAATAATTGCACCTTGCTTGGAAGCTTTGGGATGATGGGAGTTGAAGTTAAGAAAATGAGGTTTTCTAATTAATTTTTGAAACAAAGTAGATCGTATATTATTGTCATTGTTGATCCTTAAGGTAACGTCAAGAAAATCTGTGTTCCTCTTGTCATTCAAGTGATTCAGGGTGAATTGAATGTTGGGGTCTATGGAATTTAGAAAGTTTAAAAATTTGATTAAAGAAGGAAGGCCATGGTTCTATACTCTAAACACGTCATCAATGTATCTTAAATAAGAGATCAAGACCAGTGTTGATATTTTGATGTCACTTTGAGTGCCATTATTTCAAAAACATGCGTAAATATTACAGAATAAATAATAGTGACTCTATTACCCATTGTGACACTACTTAATTGAAGATACAGTTTTTTGTAAAAACAAAAATATCCATTGTGAAGAATGAAATGTAAGATTTCGCTGACAGTGTCTGTTGTCAGTCTGTATATTTCCAAATTGTTTATGTAATTCAACATAAACTTACACACTGCACTGATGCCATCTTATGTCTGTATAGATAAGTACAGAGCTATGTCATCCACTATAAAGAGTAATCACTATGTGAGATACATTCTTGATTCACAATAGCAGGTCTTCAATATTAGCTAAGTGTGCTGAAACATAATTTAGTAATAGCAGTAAAATTGTATGAATAAGCCAAGACAAACTTTCAGTGGCATATTGGCATATGCAGTTTATGTTCTTTTGGTAAACCATATAATTCTGTAATATAGATATTAGAGGGTTTAAATTGATTTAAAAGCTTCTTAAGGAGGTTACTTGTTTATGTAATTTCATGAATAATCTCTTTAGTTTTTATCTGAATTTGTTTGGTGGGTTCACTGTTAAGTATTTGAAATTTATTCTCGTCTTTTAGGTGATCAAATATTTTTGTTTGTAAATATTTCTGCTCATAACTAGAAAACCCTTACATTTCTCTGATTCTAGAATAATGATGTTAATTATCTTTTTTAAGCTTTTCATGAACTAATTGTTCTTGGGGATGTAAGTTTGCCTACACTTAATGATTTCTATATCTTTTTAAAATGTTCATGACTTTTTCCTCACATCCATGATTTTCATTTCATTATCTTCATTAGCATAAGGAAGTTGTCACTTGTTGGTATCAAATGGGTGTTTATTAAGACATTTGGTAGTTGCATCCATAGTTGAACAAATATGAGAAATTAAATTAATGTCGAATCAGTGTTATCAGTTTCAATGTAGGCTGTAAAAGAGGTTGAATTTGTGGTATTTTGCTGTATATTACAGCTGCTTTCACTATTGTTTGCAGTAAGCAGAGGCTTAGTCGTTTTTCTACTTTCCTAGAAATGGTTCCATCAAATAGAATAAAAGTTGGTTTGTTAAAGTAAAAAATAACACAAAGGGGTCAAAACTTGGGTGTTTTCCAAAATAATCTGATCACACAAAGGACAAAAACAAAACACAAAAATATTAAAAAGATGTACCCTATGTTAAACAACAGATAAGAAAACTGAATGTTTTGACATTTTCAGAGGACTACACCAAGCATAAAAGACAACTGAGTTAAGACTTAAAAACATGAGTTATGCTTAAGATAAAAACAGGATACAATGACATTATCAACAATGATCATATTTTGTGCCTGTAATATAAAATCTCAAAAGAAGGAAGTTATTTTTAAATACTTTGCCTTTGAAACAAAACCATGATATCTCATATTGAGTTGTTTTTACATGATTCACCACCCGCATTGTTTCCCTGTTATAATGCTCAAAGTAAAGAACTGGATAAAGAAATTTGAACAAAACACCAATTTTCTGCATAAAATAAATAGGGAACCCCAGAAGTAATTAATCAAAGTAACTGCAATGTTGATGATGTTTTTGTTTACTTTTTTGTGACTCGCATCATTAGGCCCATGTAATGAACAAATTCATGAAACCACAAGCAATTTACACATCTAACCTTCAAGATTTTCAAAAGTGTGGTCTGTTGTTGGTCCTGTATTTTCAGTTGGGGTGGGACCTTGATTCCTCAGCCACTGTAAGTCTTGTGTTTCTACATTCATCCATGTGCACAGGTCTTTTTCAAAGTCACAACTTCCTGGTGATGGACATTCTCCATCTGTTAACATGAGGTCATCAAGTGCAATATCACCTTGCTCCCCATGGCCTGTAACAGCTTCAAAGACAATCTAGAAAACAGGAAATGTTGACATTTTTACACAAAAATACATATTATTTCCCATATCAGGAACTGATATAAAAACAAAACCATCTTTACATTAAGATGCATGTAAAATGCCTACACATTGACAAAGAAAGAAAGTTTTTGTATCTTTATAGTTGTATTGTAACAGCACTACCACATTTGACTCCAGATTGTTTATCACCTTATTTTTAATGAATCCATTATGTACTGAAGTCAGTAGCAAACTAAGATAAATTGGATAAGCAAATACCTGCAGTGAAATGTGACCTTTCTCATTACACCTTACATTATCTTTATTTCATTTTCATAGAAAGTAAACAAGATCCGAATAAGATTTGATAAAATATAATTTCTTTTATGAACCAATGAATTAAGTAAAATTTATTGTTTTTGTATTAACAGATAACTAACACACTTGAATCAATTTGTCACAAAATGTTTTCAAAATCAAACATAGGATTTTGTTAACTGAATTATTATTACCTTCTCTTTCATCAATATGGACTAAAATGGACAATCTATCATTTTATTAAAGTGAAAATATAATAATAATAAATAACTGGTAGGATGTATATAAATCTTTCAAGACTAATCCAACAAACATTTTAATGTACTTTTTGTTCAAAGTTTTTGATGCTACATATTTCATTACAACTTCAGTCCATATTATGTTAAAAATACATTTATTTCTTCATAAATATACATTTTGGATCATGGGTGAAATCTGGGACCAAAATGTGTGTTTGGAGAGAGTCTTATTAATTATTGTGAATGTCATGTGAAGACTATATCCCACAGTTAAAACAAAGTGGCGGAACCAAATGCTCCCCCCTAGCCACTGTGCAATCCCACCTATGTGTATAGTGAATCACCCATATACCTGTCATAATGTTTCTACTTGTTCCTTCTTAGAAAGACGGGAAATTATTTTAATACAGGATATTTCCTCATTAGGAAAATTACACTTTAAGTATTTTATCTTATCATTTTACTTCTAATATAACATTAAAAATAAATATATTAGCTTGAAAGAAAAAAGACAGGAACTTCTAAAACAATATGTCTATAAATGAAAAGGAAACATTTTGGCAACCCCAAGATGAATGCATTAAAAAATACTAAGAACAAAGAACTAAAACTATAAACAAATATGCAATCCATTAGTTACTATAAAGAATACTTTCAAAACCAATCCAAACTACTTTATGCAAATATTCCTACAATGCTTTCAGAACAGACAATTAACAAATATATCCTTTTCTTTCTTAACACCAAAATTATAAATTTTAGCAGAAAAAATCAAAGCAAAATCTATTCTTGGAATTGCAATATATTACAGATAAAGGGTTGGAATTTTTCAAATTTGGCTCTAGTCAGTGACTTGTAGTAAATCCAAAAATATACTCAGCCTTCCAGCCTTTCATATTTTGTTAGCAAAAAAATAAATGTTCATTCTCTTTTAACCAATTTTTCTGTTTAATGGTATAGAAGAATAAAATTATAACCTTATTTTATTTATTCATCAGATAACTATATGATTATGGATTACTTATGATAAATAAAGAAGAATTCAAACAAATACACAATTAATGAGCTTTCAGAAGTCATAGATATGATACAATAAAAAGGCTGATCACAAAAAGCAATTCATTAAGTTCATAATAAAATTAAGAAACAATGTAGTGACCTACCCTTTAGCTTATATGATAAAAAAAAAGACTGAAACAGAGAAATAATGAAGTGAAATTTTGGAAGATAATCAAAATTTTAAATAAAAAAAATGCAAAACATATATAAATACATTTTAAGTATTAAACAATAAAATATACTTAATACATAATTTGGCACTATTATAATTTTGGTAAGTGTTTTAATTAAATATATAGCCTACATCATGAACAAATGGAGTGCTGACTGTGACTTGTCCAATACGCCAAGAGTTGTAATGCTGACTATTACGAGACCAGAGCGGATATGCTAATTCTCCTTGGAGAGGTCGAATATAGATGTTCAATTTGTATATGTCTTTCCCAAACATATGGTACCAAAAATGCAAACAACCTCCTGTGTTCTCTGTGCTTGGAATTTTAGGCATAACTAAATAGGCCTTGTTGTTAGAAGGGTTTCTTCCTTTCTGTGATGGTTGCACCACCATATAGTGACCTGGCATGAAGAAAACATTTGCACTAACACTCCCAATGAAGAATTTGCAAGTTGAAATAAAAAGACCAATAAACCGCTTCAAGATTAAAACCACACAGTGATCTAAAGCTATCTGAGGTTTTTCAAGAGCTGCTACAAAAACAGACATTTATAGATTTAAACGAAATAAGTTTCTCATGCCACCTTTTACAGTTAGTTGTTTCTCAACTTTTTCATAATAACACATCATAAAATCAAGGTTCAAAAAAGAAAAGTTTTGCTTGCTACCTTCTAAAAATGTATTATAAACAATTACTTTTTCAACTTAGAAAAATACATTACTGAGGTACTTATTAAGACATTAAACATGAAATTTATAAATATTTTAATATTTATTGAAAACATATACTTGTGATATATATCTCACACTTAAATAAGAAAACAGATCTTATTACACTAATTGAAGCTGTTTATCAGGAATTGATGATGGTAATGTACTTTTGTTCCAGTACTATTGCTTCTAATGCATATAACCCCAATCATAAAACTACGTTTATGCTGCCTGACTACATTTTTTCTTTATTTAGGGTTTGGTGGATTATTAGACTTTTATTTTTCAAATTATTCCTTATATCACACAGAACAAAACACACTCAACATAACAGTTTAAAACATATTTAAGATAATGTGAAGCTTATATTAAATATGTTGAACAAAGGAACAAAATAAAATCCCAAATTTTTCCATTTTGAATTTCTCTTCAAACAAACTTATCTGTAGCAATTTTTTAAGGGTTTTTTAATGTCTTGTCATATATTGGGAGTGATTATTAAATTTTTTTTATTTTGTTACTTTCTTCAAAATAAAATAAGACAAATGATAACTCTTCACTTTAAATCTAATAAACTTGCATATTTTTGTGAGTAACAGATAGAATGTACTCACTAGCATATCTGAAAGCTTCAACATATATATATATATATATACATTTATTTAAGAAGGAGCATTATCTCTACTTGCCTTCATTTGTTCCATAGGTATGATCTGAAGTTGGGCCTGTTCCTTTTGTCTGAGTACTTCCTTGTATCCTCTGCCAACAGATGTAGTCAGGGCATTCTGTACGATAGCCACAGATATCTTCTGTCTCAAAGTCACACAGCATGTTTTCTGAAAGGCATAAAGAAAAATATATTAACATGTGATTATGAAAGGTAACAAACCTTTAATATCCTGTTGTCATGTATGCAAACATAAAAACAAAAAGTTTAAGGATTTTTGTTGTTTATGACATCTTCATGGGGATTTTAGGTGGAACCCACAAACAGTCAGAGATAAGTGAATTTCTCTTTATCTTCTCTCTCATACTACTATGTGAAGTGTATCAATAAAACATTTAATATTGTGAGCTTTAATTTCGTATAAGAAGTATTATTTCAAGTTAACTACAATAGAGGGTGGCATGTATTTTTGACAGGATGCAGAAGCTGCAGCTTGAGACAGAAACTGAGTAGATAAGTGGCTACATTTGAAAGTTTTTTTGCACAAAAGTAAGCTAACTTGAAAATTTGCTCTTTTACTGTAGAAATGTCCTTAATTTTTTAAAATAAGAAGCAGAAATATAGATTGAAATATGATATGCTATTCAAATAGCCCAGTTTTGTTGTTACTGTAATTTACTGCATATGATCTGAGATAGTAAAAGTTATATATCAGATTTTTTTCTTAACAAAATTATCAGATAATCCTCAAATACGGAATACACAAAGAAAAAATTCAGTTGATAATAAAATATGAGCTTAAAAAACATTCTACAAAGTTTATCAATGCCAGAAAACTAAGTAGTTACAAGTTTTTTTCATTACAGTTAATATTTCTTGTTATTTATAGCACAGTATGTCATTGGAGTGGTCCTGACAATGAAATACTCACAGCATTATCTACATTGTTTAAAAACATCTCAGGTAAAAATATAAACATTGTTTTTGTTACCTTAGTAAAGACTTCCCAGTATATTTCTTTTAATTGTGTTAGATTCTAGCCTATTTACATATTATGAACCACAATAATAGTTCATAATAAGGATCACTCATTTGTTCTTCTTTTTTATTATTCAATATTGTTCTGCCAACATGCAGAAAAAATGATTGTGAGTATTGTAATACAACTTGAGCAGTATTAGAGAATGCATCATTGCATATTTTGTATGGTTGTTTTTAAGTTTATTTGACTACCTAGCAAATAACAGCAGCTGTATAACCATTTACAACAAATTGTTTTAATGTAGTCTAGTCTATGGTTTATATGGAACCTCCTAATCTACTACATGTATAAGTAGTATGTAGCTGCATGCAAGCCGTGGATGTACTTTAATGTTTACATGGCAGGCATGACACATGTACCATAGCGATTATTAACTCATTGTTGCAACTGTATTGATGTTGTGTATCATCTAATTATGCCATGACACTGCTGACAGAATCACAATTTTTTTACCACTCCATAATGGATTACGGCCATTTTACTCAAACATCTAGGCTGTCTCCCACAATGGAAATCTTGAAGCCATAGTTTAAAAGGTAGCAACAAGCTCAGTTTAGAACATAAGATTGGCAATCATGGTGAGGGCTGATAGTAAGTGTCGAATTATAGCCAACACTGCATGGTTTCGAATTTTATAGATGCTGCAGATAGCCATCATTGAAGCTGACTATAAAGAGTTGGTATATTATGCATCATAGCGATCATACATGCAGTACCACTATCAATGATAACATTGTAGCAATGATATCAGGAGCAATAGCATCCAATCTGCATGAAGCCAATCCAAGAGTTGTCATTGTTTCCGAATAGTTTCATATACCAACTACACATTTCATTGAACTAAATAGGACAGTATTGTTATTATACAGATTTATGTCCATGATGGACATATAAAAAAATAAATGAAAGAAGATTATTAAAAATTGTTAATTTAAAAAAAGGGAATAGGGATCTTCAAAAAATTACAGAAACAAGACAGGTAGCTTAAAGTGAAAATGCAACTGCAAAAGAAGTAAACAAACAAGCTTAAGGTTTGAGACATAGTGCTAACATTATTTCCTCAAGCTACAAATCGTTATTTTGCCTCCATGTCTAAAACCATTTGGTTTGAAGAAACTTCAATTTCCAAAAACAATATTAATAGAATGTTTGGAATATCTATACTAAAACATCAAAGAGATACAAAAATAGTTTATCCAAAGTAACAAATATTAATTGTTTAACCCAACTATGTTTCAACCTTTGTAAATCTTCACAAAAAACAAATTGCTGTGTTAAATATGTTCAGAATAAAATATTTTTATTTCACTTAATCACAAGGAAAAAGAAACGTTTACTTGAACATATAAGACTTAAAAAATAAAAGTGACATTTTTATGTAATTAAACCATAGATTAATATATAATATTATCTAGTACAAGATAAAATAATAAAAATACCTCTCACAAAATAGGGGTTATGATCAATACAGGAATATCTAAAATATATTCATATATTTAAAAAAAATATATTAATCTACTTACAGATTTTAATAAAGCTTTAGATAGTTTGTTTCTTTTTGTTAAATTTTGTGCAAAATTACACAAAGGCTATCTGCATTAGCCATCCATAATTTTGAAATGACAAACTAGAGGAAAGGCAGCTAGTCAGCATCTCCCACCACTAACTTTTGGGCTATTCTCGTTCAAATGAATAGTGTTATTTTGACCGTCACTCTTATAATGCATCCAAGGTCCCAGCGTGCAGAATGCAGTTTGTTTTTCTATTTTTGTGGTAATAGAATGCAAACCAGGGAACATCAATCCACAGTCTGGCAAGCTAAGCACTGGGCCCCACTCAGCCCACTTTAAATAGTTACTTTATACACATGTAAAGTAAACAAAGTTTTGAACTTACGTAATACAGGGCATTCTCCTTGAAATAATGCTACATCATCTATAGCAATATCTCCTACACCAGGCTCACTGCGTTTGGCTCTTAAGACAAGAGACATATTTGCTTGTTTCTGAATATTAAAAGATCCATAGTTCCACTCTTTTTCTTGGCTGTTCCTCTTGATCCATAATGGACCATAAATCAAACCTCCTAAAAGTGGGAATATATAAATATATTTAACATTAAATTTAAACACAATATGACTTTGATACATTACCATCTCCAAGCAAAAAATACCTATGAATGGTCTTATATTTTTATCGGCTCACAACATCTAACTTGTGGTTACACATATGTACTTTAATATGTTTCTTGAAATACAATTTTGTCCAGGGATTAGTCTAAGAAAAAAACTTTTGTAACAATATTTGAGCTCACTTGTAAACTGTGTGCACCAAAAGTTACAAAAATATAAAAATATAAAAAACTAAATTTGCTTTTATTATACCATGAACATAACAATATAAAAAACAAATCATTTACTGCTTCAGAGCTTAGATTCTATACACTAACTACCTAATCAAGTTACCATAACATTAATAGTTTTATACAAGTCTATAAAAAAGTATCCCAGATGAGTTCATTAAGTTAAAATGAATTATGGGAACACAGAAATAAAAGGATTAAGAATATGAGCCTTAAATAATAATTTCAAAGGTTACATCTATCAAAACTCTTTAGTTTTTGGAAATTAACAAATATTTAAACTTACCAATATTAGCATGTAAGCTTAGGGACAATGTTGAAGTGCCTTTCATATGATACCAAAACATTAAACAGTAGTTACGAGAAGCTGGAATTGTTTGACTGATAAGATCTCCATAAGTTGTATTTGATGAAGGATCCAATAAAGCATATCGTCCTTAAAGAAAGATAAAAACTAATTAAACAGCAGAATATTATCACCCAGTGTGGAGAACATTTAACAAAAGTGGAATTTATCAATGAGTCTAGATAGTGTACATGGCTAAACAATTTCACTAATGTTCCTACAATATAAATTTTTCTCAAGATAAAACATTTTACACGATCATTAATTAAACACAAGTTCTTTAATTTACTGCAAATGAGAATACAGTATTATATGGATAAGAAGAGGTAATAATAATACTTATTTATTTAAACACTAGAGGAGTTTAGCTCTGGTCAAAACAGATAATCCTTTCTTTCCAGTTGTAGAGTTTCCTTACAACAAGTTTATCAGTGCGCATTACAGGTAGTGTTGCACTGTAACTAATTCCAAACCACAGATACAAGAAGGCAACCACTTTTACTTTACACCTTATTATTATTAATTATTGTGAACCACTTCTTATATTATAATACTGGTAAAAAATTAGAGCATAAAACAGTTGGTAACACAAATATGTTATACAGGACATATCTTAGAATTGTGTGTGTGCATCATAAAACAGAACAGCAGATGAAAGTCAGTATTTGAAATAAGTGGCTTCCAGTTGTCTCAGCCAACAAAAATTATCAACAGATAATTCCATAGGACAACAACAACATGGTCCAATCCCATGGCAGTCTAAGCATCTAACCGATATTGGTACATTCAGAGTACTATATAAATTACGAGCAGTATGTCTATGCACATGATCTGATTTCCATGGGGATGTGATCATCAAGACTACACACATTATCTACCAATAAATAAGTGTTCATCATAACATCTTGCAAACCTGTCACAATTTATTACCTATAATAGATCACCATTCAAAATATTTTGATATTGCAACATTCATTTCCACCATTTACATTTTGCATATTTTGCTACATTAGACATAGATACCATTTTCAATGTCAGTTATTGATTGGGAATGACTAAGCAAACTTTGCTTTTTCACTTTAACTTTATGCTAAAAAAGAGTTATCAAGACAAAGTAGGCATGAAGTTTCTGAAAAGAGAGAAGCTGATCACAAATACGGTTAAAACAAACACAAAAGAGCATCCAAAGGTTCCTGACAAGGTGGCCATCCATGGCTGAAATATGACGAAAACAAAAGGGGCATGTTCTGCTCATGAAGTTCCTCAATTAAACCACAATTTTACCTCAACTAATGAACTTTTTAGTGTGATATTTGATTTAGGACAATGTAACACTAAGTTTGTAATTTTTATTGGTCAACGAACTTGTTCATAGTGTAAAACTGATAAACAAATTTAAGTTATTATCAAATGTATAATGTCTTACTATTAAATATTAAGATATGTTTGATGGAATAATAAACTTATTAAATTTATTCATCAAAATCCCAGCAATGTGAAATAGATGTTACCCACCTATTATCATTGCAAACAACCATAATTGGCCAAATGTTGTCTGTAAGTCTTATTTGAATTACTGAAAGTGTATAATTACTGCTTATTGCAAATTGTGGTTATTCTTTTAGAACAGTATAATTAGCAGCACCAATCACCTGAAACAGCTACTCTTGATTGATAGTAGGATTGACAATTGTTCTTATAACCCACCCACCTGCAAATATGAAGTGTGTTTTGTAGTACCATGTCTTGAATCCAGTATGCTAACAACCGAGACATGGATAGACAGTTTTACAAAAAAAAAAAAAACAATTTAAGAAAGATTAGATGAAATAATACAATTTTACATATTTTTTCATGGCCGTCGGTGTATGTATACTGAATACTATTTCAATCCTTTTTTTTTTATATATACAAACATTATATACTGAGAAAACAATTAATATCCCTGTCTTAAGGTTTAATATTAAGATATGTTTGATGAAATAATAAAATTACTTAAAATTTATGGTTGCATTTATTCAAACAATTATGAGTGTTTAATGTATGCAAACATTATTTTATCAAGTATTTGCTGCTTTTAATCCTATTCTGTACAAGAAACTACTGCGCAGCTGTCACCACATCAGTAGTTCAGCATTTCCCTACCTACCTAAAGGAGTATCCTTGGTGTGATCAAGATATGGACCACGCTGGTCTTTGAAAGAAGTACGACCCTGACGAATAATCCAGTCATTTCCAGTAATCCAGGAGCACGAAGTTCCACTTTCAAAGTCACAGTCCCATTTTGTTGGTGCTGCAATAAAACAATTAACATGGTAGTGGTGCATAGAGGGAGCCACATGTGTCACATGATAGTACTGCTCTCCTATTGGTGGAGAGATGATGCATGATGATTTACATGTGAGACATGTTGGAATATAGTAATTCCAATAAGGGGTAGTGGAAGGCTTGTGGCATGCATTATAAAATAGTTCTCATATAGAGGGCAGCACAGAATAGTAAAAACTAATCTTGTGAGATACCTGGTACCTGATGATGA
>NW_013667965.1:59894-78436 GCF_000517525.1 Limulus polyphemus | reverse complement strand
ATACTAAAAACCTTATTTTCCTATAATCCAAATCCAAATGGTCTAATAAATTTAAAGTTGTGATAAAATTAAGCCATAAAATCTTTATTATGATAAACAAATTTCTGTTAAAATTCATTGGTGCTTGTGTAAACGCTTAATGTTAAAAAAAAACACTTTTTAAATAAACAACGATTTTTATACACAATTCTAAAAATGAGACTGTTCCCAGTCTCAAAAATACAATAAAATACTAAACAACTAAATAACATGATGAAAGATGGTGCAGTAAAACATGTTAAGCATATGAGACTGTTTCCAGTCTCATCAGGGTATTTGCTTTTATCCTGTATAGTAAGTTATTAAGTATTTTATTGTATTTTTGAAAGTGAGAGCAGTCTTATTTTTAGAATTGTGTAAAAAAATTGTTGTTTATCAAAAAGTGAGTTTTTTAACATTCAACAAATTACTGTTCAGTCTTAAAGTTATATACTGCTCCCAGTTTCAAATATACAATAAGATACTTAATAACTTACTATACAGGATAAAGGCAAATACCCTGATGAGACTGGAAACAGTCTCATACGCTTAACATGTTTTGACATGTTTTACTGCACCATCTTTTATCATGTTATTTAGTTATTAAGTATTTTATTGTATTTTTGAAACTGGGAGCAGTCTTATTTTTAGAATTGTGTAAAAAAATTGTTGTTTATCAAAAAGTAAATTTTTTAACATTCAACAAATTACTGTTCAGTCTTAAAGTTACATACGGTATTTCGTTGGTGGCTCTTGTGTAATGACAGGATCATCACAAGTTTTGTCAAAAATGCTGATGTCATCGATGGCAATAGATCCACTCGCACTTAAAAATCCAGGAGACCCAATAATCCAGATCTGATAATGGGAATAAAAAAACATGGTATAAAATGACAAGTCACATAAAATTTGATCAAGCTAATAGTCAACTCCAAACAATAGGCTATTTCATTATATACTAGTAAAAAAAAATCACTATCAGAAAATTTGCAATATAAATACAGAAGACAATCACTTCTATCAAGGAAAACACATCTGCAAAAGCATTTCCTTATTTTATTATGTTTAATAAGCACTGATAATCTAACGTACATAAAAGCCAGTGTGGGTCATGCTTGATTTCTGGAAAAAGGAGGAGTCATAAAAGCCAAAATGCATTTATCAAGATATAATAGGTCGATTACTGTCTGCCCATTATGATTTTAGTGACAGGGGTGCAAGGGGGGGGGGGTACTATGAAGCCTTATAAGTGTAGTGAGTGTTGGTATAATAAGCCTAAAGTAAAGACATAGTGTGGTACCACCTAACCTAGAACCAAGTGCATAAAATTTGTCATGAAAGTAAAAATATCAGTTCAATTTTACACTAAATTCGTTTCTGAATTAAGCTATTTTCTGTTATATCACCAACGTTTTTAATAAAAACAAACCTCTTTAATCACTGGACACTCTAAATCAAGAAATCAACGAATATTTTTCCAGTATTGTTGTCTATAATTTCATTTTATACTTTCAGTACATAAACTAACAACAATATTAAACATAAAAACCATTGTTGGTAAGTTGTATTACCAAAATGCACTGGCTTTTCTAAATATTAAAAGTTGTTAGTCTATTGATTTTTACCAATTATTATTATATGAAAATGCCATGAATTCATTTCATGAATGTTCTTAATTTTGATTGTCTCACAAAAGAATTTACCAACGTTTGAGTGCCTTGACTGCACTTTTCTGTCTCTTTGTTGGTCAGGCTTGATTTCACAAAATGTATTTATTTCAGGTAGCTATGAAATGTGAGGTTAAATTTTACTGTGATGTGAGGGTGGGAGTACTTATCCAGTCATTTTTGACAGACTATACACTACTTCTTTAAATATAATTTGCAAAATTACACTACAAACAATACATTATTACTTATATCTAAAAATGAGAATAAATGTTCCAAGTAAACTTGGTGCACTAGCTTTGTTTCAGCAGCTCAGTGATAAAGTTCAATAATAATGAAGTAGCATAATATTACTTAATTCATTTATGATACTTGGAAAGTATGCAGCATAATCAGAGTAATAAAAATTATAATTAAAGAAACCAGATAAGCTTTTCAACCTTTCAAAAGATGATCAGTAATGGTTTTTAATTGCATGTTACTTCAGTAATTTTTATGGTGTCAAAAACTGGATGTCACAAAATTTCTGTAAGTGATGCACTAAGTCATTAGACTTGCTTTTTTGTATTAATCTTGTCTGCTTAAGCTGTTAGATTTAGATTACTGTATTTATGTGTTGTAGATGTGACAGTTACTGATCAATGAGAACCAGCTTTAAAGATCACTAAAACTTTTGTTATAAAGCTTAAGTTGATGCTGTTTCTCTCGAAATGAAAAAATAAGGTAGTTTTTAAAAGCATTTTTAATAATTATTCACTTTAGATGTACAGTTTGTTAAAATAAATAAGGACTTATTGATGTTCATATTCCATGTAAATGTTGTCACCTGAAAGTTCTCAAAAAAATTATCAATTAATAATGTATCTAACTTTAAGTAACAAATGTAGCAATTAATATGTTACTGGTAAAATATGTCCATCATAGCTGCATGAATCATATACAATGTACAAACAATATGATGTAAGAAATGTTTTTAGTTTTGTTTTTCTAGCAAAGCCACATTGGGAATGAAACCACAGTTTTTAGTGGCCATAGACTAACTGCTGTCCAACTGGGGGAAAATGCAATGAATCCATAAAATGTGTGCCTATGTAATATCAATCATCATAAAGATTGAGGTATTGATGATATATGGCTCTTAATGAACAAAGGTTCCAAATTTTAAGAATGTAATAAAATTTACTGGAATTGTACAAAAATGATAATTATTAAATTATTTAAAAGAATTACATAGCTGGTGAAAAAAAACTAATTTAGATAATGAAAAAATATAGTTGAAGACATAATTCATAAACACATAAGATATTTAAAGAAAATCATTCTTAACAACTATCATCGAGTTCTGATTAAAAAACGAGACTGAATATTTAGTATATATATACACACACATAGTAAATACATCATCGTTTTTTCCAGTAAAGCTACCAACAATTTTGTCTTCATTGACAAAAAGTTTTACATTACAACTTTATGCAAAATCTAAGGTTTAACTTCAGGTAATTTTATAAACATGTTAAAAACCAATAAAGAGAGTAACATACAGAAACAGAAAGGTTTTAAAAGATTTTGGTGAGATATATGTAATTTTGGATTCCCAAATTATATAAATTCCCTTAAAAGTATAGATATAAAGCTAATGCTAAAACATGCTACATGCATTTATGCTATTACTTAATGCAGTATAAAGCTGTCTTTATGAATACTAGAGAAGCAAACAGACAGGAAATACAATGTACTATTTCTTCAAGTGAAGAAAATATGTGACAGTTGAACAGCAGTGTAGCAGCAGGTGGTAAATTTAAATTTAAAACATTAAAATAACTTATAGCACTGAAAAGTAAATGTTTTGCACTTAGTAATAGCCAATACAGCTCACCCTGTATGACTGTGGTAGATCTGAAACCAGTCTTTTAAACAGTTTCCAACCTTTTCCTTGAGAACCTTTTATTCCATCAACATCAAAGGCTGTTCCTTCAGGATATACTTTGTATCTGACTTTTATATCTCCGACAACTGAAATTGAAAGGAATAAATAAAAAATATATATTCTAAATCTAACTTAATACATTTTGTTTTGCAGTATGGATAAGAGCTAACAAAAGTAACTATAGTTTTCCACTTTTCGTATCATAATTTGCCATAATTTCAAAAAGTACATATAAACCATCATGTATACAATACAACAAATGTTACTAAATTTCAAATTCAATAAAATCATGTACAAAAATATATATATGTACATAATAAATATATCAAGATTTACCATAAGCATTGTAACCTATTGTTGTAGGTAGTTCTTTTTTACTTAGACATTTATATATATATTTTTGTTGGACAGAGGAAGTTTTAACATCATGTGATGAACACATTAGCTCAAAAACTAGGATTTTTTAAGAGTTTCCAAAATTATTTCAGCAGTAAAAAAAAGAAAAAAAGAGTTATTCTCATAACGTGCATAGATTGTTGACTAATCATTGAGTCGGCAAATTAGTTAGTTCATAACTGTAACTTTTGAATTTGCATCTCAATGATATACTAGAGCCATGGAAGGATTGTACTTTCTATTGACACATTATTTATTATTAAGTTAGGCCTGTTGTTTGCTTTGTGGAACTTGTACACATTTACAGGTTGAAGAACTCATAGTCAGAAAAAAAATGATTTTGTTATCATTAAGGTGAACTGAACCTTGCATTACTTTTTCTACCGAATAATCCACATGACCCTGCCTGACAACAGACACTATTATAAAACATAAAAGAAAAGACTGACTTATGCAGCTATGTTATATAAAGTTTTATATAAATGACCAGCATAAACACTTAACATTCATTATTCATCTTAATCACACGCATTTTCATTTAAGCTCTTACAGTTCTGCTAAACATAATTAAATTTCAATATTTCTATTTTCAAACAAAATTTATTTCCTCTTAACTTGGTTTCAAAATGCAAGTGCTACAATTCTCCTACTTAAATCTCAGAGATATGCAGCTACAATCTACTGTTAGTATCACAACACTACAGTAACACAGAACAGTGATAAGTTTGGGACCAGAATGAGAAAGAAGAAATTATCTTTCAATGCTTATCTTAATACGATTAATAAATTATGCACCAAGTGTGTATGCGCGTGTGTGTGTGTTTATATATATATATTAGTTCATTTATAAAACAAGCTTAAAATCTATGGTTATCCAACTAACTTGTACACAAACCATGTTTTCTATACTCTTTTTTTTTATACCTAAATGTTTAAGCCAGTACAGTGGTATTTTCAATACAACTTCAACTGCTAAAGTTACTTTTTTAAGAATATGTAATAACTGTAGTTGTTCCTTGTCACAGATAAAGAAAATTCTAATTATTCCTTAATTATTTTGAGCAGCATATATAAGTGTATTTTCTTTTTCGATTTTAGAAATAAACCTGATTTAACTAGTAATTTTAAAATCATATTTTTATTTTAAAAGTCATATGTTCAGCTGAACAAAAAATTGAATATGAATTAACGTTACAATTGTTTTCAGTTACCTTAATTATTATAATAGTTGAACAGAAAAGACAGTATCTGTCTATTTATCTATGTATCTCTGAACACTCAAAGTTAATTATAATAGTTACAATATTGATTGAGGTTGTTATCAAAAGTAAAGTTTCAAAAGTTGACTAATTCAGTTACAGTACCAAAAGTAAGCCAATGTGTTATAGGCCTAATTCTTCTTTTTTATACTTTTAATTTGTTGTAGTTCTCTATTTTATTTCAAAAGCTAATTGTCATTGGATAATGTTTTCAACTTTTGAGTTCCATAAGTAAAGTTCACAAAAACATAAAAAAGGGGAATATGATATTACAATAATTTCTTTGGTGTCCATATTCAGTACCAGAGAAAACAAAATTTATACTGTACAAGAAAATGATGAAAAATACTGTCTGAAATTACGATGACCTTTCAATAGTTTTTAAAAATAATATTAGCTATTTTTTCTTGTAATATTGCAATAGACAATTCTATTCATTATTGTTCAATGTCTTTAATCAGAGAAGTGAGAGTTAACATCATATTTAAAAATTGACAGACATTACATGTATAATCACAAAACTCCTGTAGAACTTTTTACTATACAGTCCAGCCCCATTCATCCAGTCAGCTGTGGGTCTAAGCAATTAATGGCTGCATAGCGAGGTGGCCGTATTACTGGGTGTTACTGTATGCGGTCAACTCTGGGATCAGACTGAGGCCTCAAAGGCATAGTACATACCCCTACAACTCACCCATAATACTCACCTTTCTATGTTCCTGTTTAATAGAGAATGTTGTAATAACATCCTTACATACCTATTTTTGTATTTCTTGTCTAAAAAATAAAATTCTATACTGCATATTTGATTAACAGATAAATGCTAACCTTAGAACTACGATGACCTTCATGACTTTTCCTTGCACCACACAGTATCAGAGGCCAAGGAGTGGTACTGTTGTTTATGTGCACATGTGGTGAGATCTGACAGTAATGATACTCAAATAATGAAAAAACAACTTTCTGCCATTTCCATCAATAGAACAGAAACAACTGATTTGGCTGGAAAAGCTATATTTATTGCAAAATAGAGGGAAAGGTGACAAAACTTGAAATGAATGTGCAAATTTTCCCATTTGAATAAATCTTTTTGTCACAAGAAGACCAAGGAGACAACAAACTAGAAGTGTTACAAATGACAAAGTTTAAAGGAGTGTGAAACCATACTGTTTGTTTGATCATGATTGTATGATCATCAGTGCAGTATGAGGTGTGATACATCAGGTAGAATTAGCATGCCATTAATTGGGAACATCAATGATCACCTACTTTGTAACACCTACAAAATGTGGCTACTATCAGTCAATATATGTTAGTGGCCTGGGTGGCTGCAATACTGAGTTCAAAGAGACAGCTTGGGACTGGGAAACAGGTGACCACAAGCCAAGTTGACCGCAATATGAGTGCTAATAGTAGTGAATGTTTTACAAACATAATATAGAAGGAAATATTTGAGACTGTGCCAAAATGGCTGTAATTAAGGGCTGATCACTATATCGCGTTGACTGGTATGTGGGTCTGGACTGTAATTCAAACTAACTGAATATGCATAACATTTACTTGAAAATACCACCCTTGCTAAAAATACTTATATTGAAAATATTCTCCCCCAAAAAATTTTCCCTGAATTTTATTAACTTCAGTAAGATACAAGGATGCATTTAATACAATTCAAAACTTTTTTTTTCAGGCCCTACAAGTTGCAGCTAACATCATATCAACAGTTTGTAAAAACTTACAAAGACTGATGAAAGCATGCTAATGTGTGTTTCAAAAAATAAACAATTTACATGTGTCTTAATCCCTAGAAAATATGCAAGTTAAAAGTTGTACAATAATAAACTCTAATACTTACACAGACCATTCATAAAGTACCAAAATGATATGCAGGCCTTTGGACTATAATGTAACATTTCACTTTCTATGATTGCTGTATCACCAGAACTTCCTGTGCCACTGTCCATGAAGATATACCAACCTACAGTTATACATACAATTAAATCTGAAATATTTTAATAAGTCTTACATTTATAAAACACATTAAAAACACAAGTTCAATAGATCATCATCAATTCTAGTAATTGTTAAATCCTAAACTGTTACCTAAAATTCTATGAGGGTCAACTAAGGGAATAAATGTTATAGTCACTGATATATCTAAGGAATTTCAATGATACAAAGGAAAAGAGGCATCATCTTATTGTGTAATTTTTTTATTTTTGTGGCATGCTCTTTAATTTATACAAATTCACATCCATCTGTAATGACACAAAATGATCCATTTTGTTTGTGTACATGTGGTGCCACCAAATATAAACCAAAGATGTACAAAGATACATTAGCAGCTAGTATTTAATAAAACTCTCAGTCTTAAATGGATGTTTATTTGATCAATAACTCTGAACCTCATTTGATCTTGCTCCTAATATAGTTACAAGCTATGTAGATAGCAACAACAAAATACACTTAATCTACCATCATTTTTGTTAATTTTATCTGTTGAACATTGTCATCTACTGATTGAATATAAAGCAAAAATTTAAGCACCTAAAGTTTTTAAGGATGTGTACATTGGCAAGATTATCACCAGTTGACAATATTAAGTATATAAAAATTATTTTCTTAAGTAATAAACCCCACAATTAAAAGAAACAAAAAATCATGAACAAAACTAAAAATTAAAAACATCTAAAATAAAGAACATATTTAACAAAGGAACACAAGTATACCTCAAAACTTCTTAAATAACTTCAGCTTTTCTCAGGCAGCTAAAAACAAATCTTATATGAAAACATTTAACCTCTTTAGTGAAGCCTCAGGTTACTGAAAAAGTGAAACGTTTTGACACAGGATTTATTTTTAATTACTTAAAAGAAGCTGAAATTTTTCAGAAATATCTAAAATATTGCTTGAAATTATCCTGCAATAAACTGTACTGAAAAAATGTATGAAGAACAAGTGCATTTTCAACAGAAAGGATTTAGCAATATGAATAGATGTGATAAAAAATATGTAATCTACATGCACAATGTAATTCAATTATCAAAATAAAAATATTTATAACTGCAACATCCAATACAATGTTTTGATGATTAGCAAACAGCTGTTATCCCACTACTGAGAAAACTGTTACACAAGTAATATAAATATTCATATATATCCAATAATGAAATTATACCATCATATTAGACACAACTATATGTACATCTATAATAACTTGAACAATGTTTTCAAAAATCCAAAAACAATGTACATTGTTTTACCAAGAAAAATCTTAAATGCTAGATACACTTGCTTTTTTCTTTAAAAACATATATGTTACACTATTAAGATACAATATTACAAGTGTAAAATAATCAGCAGACATTTTTTTTTCACCAACTCTGGTGTTACATCAAGACACATGGTAGTGTGTCATGCAGCCAAAACAACATGCAGGACACACTGTGTGTTATTAACGGGAGTGATAATTGATCACTTTTCCACTTTCTGTACCTCGGACTGTGGTAATACAAACTAACACATATTTTTGGTGATG
This sequence comes from Limulus polyphemus, assembly GCF_000517525.1. Taxonomy (NCBI): domain Eukaryota; kingdom Metazoa; phylum Arthropoda; class Merostomata; order Xiphosura; family Limulidae; genus Limulus; species Limulus polyphemus. Next base: position 69,631 of record NW_013667965.1, on the reverse strand, counting down.
TACTATACTGGACTCTTACTTCACACACTAAATTTCAAGGCAATCCATTAAGAAATACACAAGATATACAATTTCCAATTTTGATAGAATTTTTTTTTCTTCTTCGCACTGAAAGTATACACTTCTTTCATGGATTTTTTTCAAATTTGGTACACTGATAGATTTATACAACCTAGAATTAGGTGTCAAATTTGATCTAAATCCAAGTCACATGTGCAAAGTTATAAAAAAAACTGCTTGATTTTGACCCAAATATTTATGCATGTCTATGCAAAAAAGTCACGTGAGCTATCAGTCTGAAATATTTACTACAGCTTCACCTAAGAGTAAAAGTGGACTGTTTTTAGTTTTTTGTCATTCAGATTAAAGATTGCTGATTTACAACAGCAAAAATATAGGGTAAAAGCATGTACAGATACATAAGCATTGGTTAGGCCAAGCAAACTATATTAGCAGTTTCTAGCTCAAGTTTTCAAAAGAATCATAAGGATGAATGGTTATTATTCATTATTCATTGTCAACTTTTAATTAAGCACAGAATTTCTTAAATTTTATGAAGTTCTCCTAATTAAAGAGCATTTAGCATCACATGCTTAAGCAGCTAGTGTAAATAATGATGTTTGATACAGCTGTACCGATTGCATGGGAGTGCAGACAAGAAATTGTTAACCTAAATTCCATGGCATTAGTATAAAGGAAGCTATTAACACTGTTTTAGAGAAAAAAACTACCACCATATACTTTAAAGAATCCGGTTGGTTCTGTAAGGTATAGGTCTGTTCTGAATAATAGGGTTGCGATCCTAGAACTAATGTTGGTTATTGTCGAGTGTCACTTTGTTATTTGGTGTGGTTTGTTGGTGTGTATTGACAGAAAGTCATAATATCTAATCAAAATCACCTTATGTGTGAAAAAAAGGTGTGACCAAAAAATGATTCAGCGAGCGACTTAAAGGAATAAAATCAAAATTGGTGGCCAAACTGGTAGCTACACTTATAGCATTGATGAGAGTTTTACAGCAAACATTCATTCATTAGTCAGCTAGCCCATGTATTTTGTTTTACCTACCATCATGTCCCAAACTGAACTGGAGGCACTGTTGCCTATAGCTTTATATTAACAATACAGGTGTTAATACTTAAGTTACACTTTTCCTGACTAATACAAGCATTGCAGCATGCATTTGTAGGAAATTTTTTATATACTAAAGTACAAACAGTTTCATTTACAAAGAAGCCTTTACCTAGTGATGTTCCAGTTGTGTGGTCAGAGGTTGGACCAGTCCATGAAGATGGCACAGAACCTGAATTTCGTAGCCATACCAGACCTGTACTCCAAGGTTTTGGTAAACTTTTCCAAGTGCATAAATCATGTTCAAAGTTACAGCTTCCTGGGGAAGGGCATACATCATCTCCAACTCTCAGATCATCGAGAGCAATCACAGAATCAGCATTTTGCTTTTCTGAAGAGAATATTACCTAATAGAGAAGACAATGCATATATATATAGTGCATAACAACTAGAAAAACCTAATTTTTATAACAAGTTAAAATTACAGTTTAATAAATACAGCAAATTCAGTAAAATTCTAGTAGTTTTCATTTGATTTTATTTATGATACACTCAAATATCATTAAAAATATAAAGTTCTATTTATGTACATTGTTTTATAGAATAATTGCTTAATCTTCTCCATGTTTGTTTATTTTAACAATACATTATCAAAACATACTAGTTGTTAATGAACTCAGAGTCTAATGGTTTGAGCAACATTTTTCTATGTTTAGCAATCTAGCAAATTGTCTAGGAACTAATCTTCAGAAGATGAATGATTGAAATTACTTAAGCAAGTTAACTCTATATGTATATAAACAGTTAATCTCAATTTTCTTTTTTTTTTTTATTTATCATAAATTTAGGTAAAAAAGCATATCTTTAAACAATCAAGATGATGGCTTAAATTAACAGTTGATTATTGATACAAAAAGGTTATCTGAAAAAAATCTTACAGTTCATAATATTATGGAATAAAAAATAATAAGTTTTTGTTTGTTGTTAAGCACAAAACTACAAAATGAGCAATCCATGTTCTGACCACCATGGGTATCAAAACTTGATTATTAGCATTATAAACCATCAGACTTACTGCTGAGTAAAACAGTATTATTTCATACCTTATACTGTGCAAGATCTTTCATTGACTAATAATAAAAACAACAAACACAAAAATTCATCCTGATAGAAAAATCACCTTATAAGGTGGGTTAGTGATATCCAAGTTCACCATAACATACAACCATTCCCCTTTCAGAGATTCATATCCTTGTTCTACCCAGATGATGTTATTTTCATTTCCATCCCTTGTAGACTCAACCAAATTTACTTGTAATCTATCATCTTTCTTTCCCTCAAGAAAAAACCAGAAATGAAGGCAGCGAGTACCAAAGGTCAAATTGTAGTCTTGGCTTGTAAGAACACCATTTGCCTCATTAAACAGAACATATTTTCCTAAACCACAAAGAAAGAGTAGAGTTATTGTTTGAATTTTAAAACAAAAGACATCAATTCACAACCATACTTATAAAAAAGTTTGAATAATTATTAAACACACATACCTTTTGATAAATTAAAAAGGGTTAGTGAAATAACATATTCTTTAAACCATTTGATACATAAGTATAGACAGCAAAAAGTCATTTTCAAAAACATAATATTTAAAGGACTTAACACACTACTTGTGATTCAATAATAATATTTTTACTGTTGTAATTTCCAATATAAATATTTATCACACTGAGAAGTTATTTCTTAAACCAAAACTGAAGAACTATTTTTCTACACAAAAAAAATCTCAAATATATTTTAAAGGATGTATTTAATATTTGTTTTACTAAGTGCTATAATTTGATGAGTTACCGCAAGAAGACATTGAAAAACTCTCCCAATTTTGTTCACTGAATCTGTAATACCTGTGTCTGTGCCTGTTGAGTGATCAACTTCTGGTTGCCCTGCATCTTTTCCAGTAGTAAGTTGCACATTTTCTGCTTTCCACCCACAAAAGTCAGCTTCAAAGTCACATGTCACTTCATGTTGAAAGCAAAAAAAATTCTAACTGATCATATTAATAATTATATGGCAGTATCTAATAGTTTACTGTAGTATGAAGTACAAAGTTATGTAGTTTTGTAAATAAACCTCTAGAGCTAATATTCATAAAATTACCCATTTTTAGGTAAGTAAAACAAATTTGCAACAGACTTTTAAACAAAAAATCTGCAATATACATTTTTAACTGCTATCTTACAGATCTTTGAACAAAAAACCAATTTTTCAAATTTTGAACACATTAAAGTATAATATATTGACTTACATGGGGGTGGGCATGCCCTTTCCAGGACAACAATGTCATCAATAGCAATGGTTCTCCTACGATTACTTCCCAAAACACCTTCAAAGACAAGCTATGAGTAAATAGTAAAGGAATAAAATATTCACTAAGACACTGTATCTTCTTATAAGACTAGTCACTATGGGAATTACTGATTGTTTTCTAAGGTGTTGCTTTAACATTAAAGAATATAATTCAGTATTAAAGCTAACATTGGAAACTTCCTTTTTTAAAATACAGTTTGGATTCCACTGAAAGGGAAGAAGTTTAAACTACTATGACTGTTTCAGTTTGATGTTGTACAATCATTAAAAACTGTCCATCATGCATAATTTATACTTAATTGGTCAAGAATGATTAACTGTTTTGCAAAAAGTTATGATATATGTTTTATTATATTTGAAGTTATTTTCTGTTATTGGACTAATCTGAACCTATAACATACTTTTGTGTTCACAAAGTAAAATATAAAACATTTAAAATAATGTTATGAATTGAAATTTAATTCCTGGAATACTTTTGTCAACAGTTTGTATGATATTTAGCTTCTTCATAATCTTCTTTATTTTCTTGAATAATTACTATAAATAACAGCAGATGAGCAGTGAATTAACAACATTATTTTTACTATAACATTTTCTGTATTATACCTACTATATCAAAAAATTCTAAAACCCACTAGTACGCTTACTAACAGAATCCAGTAATTAAATCTATTTTACAAAATAATAACTGAGAAATTATAATTAACTGCATAAAATCCCTAATTTGTCATTTACTAAGGTAGCCCACTAAATGTGGTTTCAAAAATGTACTTATTAAAGTACTACACGAGTTTCTTTTTTGATACGTGCATTTTCACATTTGTTTTTGTTATTCAAATCATGTCTTATATATATGATAAGATTAATTCACTGACTGAAATTTTAGATGTGCCATACTGCATTTTTATTAACCCTATAATTATTACCTTGTTTTAATGCCATTCACTGCTGGTGGGATCCATATACTGCATAATATTGAGCAATTTTGTATTTGAGTTGATCAAAACCAAAGTGAGAGAAATCCCCCATTCCATACATAAAATACACATAGGACCCCAGCAGTAATTAATGGCCTCAATTACAATACTGATGATATCTTTAGATGTGGCAAAGCAGCTCATAGAATGGCTCCGAGGTTTTAGAGTACAAACTTTTAGCTCATAGCTCCATCATCTCTTCACAGATTTGAGATCTAATTACAGTTTTGGACTCAGGAGGTCAAACTCTTTTGGTTGATGTATTTACTCTAATTTACTTTAATTCTGCCTAAAAAATTTCAATTTGAGAGTAGGCTGGTAGAGATCCTGATAAGTAATAAAATTGAATCAGGTATATGCACACTCCATGCTTGGTACTGCTGGTGCTCAAAAATATAGCTAATAAAAAAAAAAAAGGTCTCATAAATTAATTTAATCCTGCCTAAAAGAATTTCAAGTGCCCCAGCATTTGAGGATTCCCTCTTGTTTAATTTTTGTGCCACTTACTCGTCCATAAGCAATTTTATATATAAAATATATAAATAATTTAGAAAAATGTGTTTAAAAGGCTGACTGGATCCATATGGACACCAATGATATTCTATGATCTGATATGCTAGAGTATTATGGGACAAAATACTTTGAAAATACCACTTCTTTTTCATACAGTTCTCTAACATATTAAAATAGACAATACCTAACTTTATTTCTATTACTGAACAAAATTCAGCTCTCTAGCAAATTCTAAAGTATTATCATTATTAAAATGTTGCACAACTATCCCATCTAAATATGTTAAAACTACAATATTTTTTGTCAGATTTCTGAACATTGTATTTTCATCAATTAACATTTTTATTGCTTTAGTTTTTTCTTATTCTTGATTTTTAGTAATAAGTTTCCATTCTGACCTTCAGGGCAATGAAAGTTGATTCATTTAAGAGAATATTATCATCACTGTTGTGTCTTAACTTGTAGCAAAAAAAAAGTTAATTGAAATTATTCTTTGTTGAACTCATTTATATGGCTGCTATTTTAAGTCTAATTTAACTAATTTATTGGCTAATCTGTTAAAATCCCTTTTCATAAAAATTAAACAATGAGGTGCCTTCCAGTGCCTTATATTTATTAGTTTATTACGTAGAGATTCTGCAAATGTCTAATGTTTTACTATTGGTTGTCATGCTGCACATTTCCTCAGTCTTTAAAGATTTAATTAATTCTTTGCTTATTTTGACTATCTTTTGAATTTTCAAAATGAATTTTCTTGAAAATTTTCAAAAACCACATATATCATAAAATATAACTGCCCAAATGACTAATTAATGGGAAGTCGAAAATTTCTTATGGTAAAGTATTTAATATAAGTATCAAAGCTTCCTATCAAAGCAAGTTACCTACCTAGATTTAAAAAACAACAACTAAGAATAAACCTAGTCAAGAGCATAGTTAACTGAATATACTTTTCTTAAATTCTGACTTATAAAGTTCAGAATGCATTGTTTCAACAATTGGATACCCTTGCTGTTAATAACAAGTTGATAGCTAATAAAAACTCTAATTATCAAACAAATAAAAACTTAAAGCAAAAAGATCTATTAAGGAGATACCATTTTTGATTATTTTTCCACACACATAAAAATATTATTGAACTATAAGCAACAGAATGACTCTGGAAATAAATTTAAAAAATAATAAGAACAAGAAACAAAAAATGGTAATTTGAATACAAGTGAGTAGGCCATTAAACACACTAAAACTGAAGCAATACCATTTTACGTCTAAAAATTGTTCTGCTTTTTAAAAGTTACCACACTGAAACACCAAGAATTTTTTTTTCCCAGTATAAAACATAACATTGTTTGAAAGTACGTACTTGATAATTATTCTTACTAATAATTGACTTTTGGGATTGTTGCCATGTATTTCCTTGTGAACCAGACTTTGTCCAAACTGTTTGTGAACTGTTCTGTGACTGAAATTGGACATTAAGAGTTCCAATTCCTTGGCCATACATGTGGTACCAGAACATGAGACAACGACCATCAGATGGTGATTGAATACTAGAAATAAGGTAAGCTTTGTCTCCTTCCTTTGCAAACTGTTCATACCTTGAGATATACATATAGTATCCTATATGATTAAAATAAAATCATATTCAGTTAGTGCATCATCACTATTAACTTCAAAAAATTAAAACATTCACATGAAGGGAAAAATAAAATAAAAAGATGCTTTACAAAAATTAAATACACTCACAATGTTTTAAAGAAAGATTACATGAATTACTTAACACAAAACTGTAAAATAGTTATCACTTTATAGTTTATTAAATAAAATATGAAATACCTAATAATTCTAACCATGTGATCTCCTGGTAATTACCAGAATCCGCATACAATATCATAACATAATCTCACTGTAACAAGATGAAAATGCACAGAATGTATTTGGAACCATATAATCTAACTGCACCTTAGTTACTACTTCTATTTCAAAAATTACAAATAAATTTTTGTGTAATCCATTTCCAACAACAACAAAAATCTAAACAGGATTACATTCATTAGTACAACAACTAAACAGTAGTCGACAGAATATAAACAAATACTCAGAGAACAACTAGATAAAAGCATAATGTTGAATTAAAGTAACTAAAACTTTTATGGTGAATATTTTTTTTTACTTTTCCATTTAAGTACAAAAGAATTAGTTAAGAAAATTGAAAATAAAAATCCTATTGAATTTGTCAAGCACACCATCATTACTAGCAAAGATACCCACATCAGGCATAGCAGTTAGTTTGTTGGCTTTACATGGATAGAAAAACAGTGTGCATGTGCCTCATTCACTGGCAATACAGCAGTATCAAAGTCATGAATAAAATAAGGGGTTTGAGAATCTTCCTGATGCATACACAAGAACCACTCAAAGTTTCATGATGATCAGGAATAAGGAAGTTAAAAAATTTCCATCATGGGTAAATGGATACAAGGACACAAGGCACTACCTAATGACTTCTAGAGGTTTTTTCTTTACATTACACAACTTATTCAGTTCTGTACAAAACAACAACTTAAAATAACATAATTTATTGATGCAGCAAGCAAATTAAATTTAGAAAAACTTGGTAAAGCCTTTGCAATAATTAGTTCTTGTTTTCAAATAACTTTACATGTGATGTCTACTATATTTTGGTGTCACACATTTTATGAGGGAAGTCGCTCTTAAAGAACAACACTGTTATAGCAGACTACAAGTCATTAGTAATGTTATTTATTAAAGAATTAAGCCAATATTTTTGCTTACAGTTTCCATCATCTTTAAAGATATTCATCACAATAATTTCTATTTCATCATTAACAAGAAGCCTTAAATGTTATCAAATTCAAATGTTTATATTAGCCAATTTAAATATGTAAAATGTTTTGAAATTAGATAATGAAAATAAAATTATTGAATTTAATAAATTTTTCTTAGTTTGTACATTTCTGACTGAGCTGCCTGCTTATTTTATTATTTTAAGAAGAACTGAGTAAATTGTTATAAGAAGCAACAAGTTTTGTACATTGTTTTAAATAAACTCAGTTTTCAATTACCAATGTATTATTGTTATATTACAATACCCTCTTGTCTTATAAAGTACAACAATAAAAATCAGAAATAAAACTAGCATGTGTTGAACAGTAATGTTGAAGTTGAAAACGTTTTTCTTTTAAAATTTAAAAAAAGGCATAAGTTTAATCATAACAATTGCCAAGCTAGAACTTGTGTATTATTGCACAATTTCTGGCTGTTTCATTTACTGAACTGAAGCTTTGGATCTGTACTGTTATCTAGAGCTAGAAACTGATGCAAAAACAGCTCCATAAATTATTTTATGAGTGCCTGTGTGTTTGTGTGTTAAATTCTGCTTAAAGTTCCTTAAAGGCTATTTGCACTAGCCATCCCTAGTTTTGAAGTGACAGATTACAGTAAAAAGCAGCTAGTCCCCTCCACCTACTGCAAACTCTTGGGCTACTATTTAAAAATGCAGTGAGATTGACTGTCAAATTATAATGCACCAATGTCTAAAAGAGTGAGCATGCTCAGTGATAGGTTTCAATCTAATGACCCACAGATTGTGAATTGAGCACCTTAACTGCCAGGTTTACTTTTGAATGATCATCAAGACTTTAGCCCAAGGCCTACTTGAGTCATACCATCAACTCAAATAGTATTAGAAGTGACATAAAATTACTTATTAAATTTATTGCCAATTATGGCAAGACTTAAAAATATAATGTAATAGTAACTTTACAGGAATAATTAAGCACTACTTTACATATACATATTTTTTTTGAAGACTGTAATTTTGGTCTAAATTATTAATGATCATTAAGTGATTATATCTATAATGAATTAAATATTATTCATTGTAATTTTATTTTATATAAGAACCTCTTCCTGTAGTGTGATCAGTAGAAGGCCCAGTTACACCATAGTTGGACTGTCCTTTCCCTCGTAGCCATTCTCTAGTACCATTCTTGTTTTGTGGATACCATCCACATTCATCTTCTTCAAAGGTGCAATTTAGAGCTGATAGAAAGAACATCATATGTAGAAAATAACAACATCCAATCAAATAACTAACTCTGAGAAAATACCTCGCACACATACTGGCTGAGCACTTCTAAATGTATGCCAAAAGATCTTGGACTACAAGCTTGTTAGGAATGGGATTCAATGTTTATATAAATATATATTGTTACGTCTCTGTTTGTCAATTAACTTTCCGTAATTTCGTTCCGACAAAACTTTAGCGACACAAGTCCTTACTTAATAAAACTGGTTTATTCTTTCTGAATAGCATTTCACGATACACTTATTTTAATATTCGCGCTAAAACAACCACTATAACGAACGTTAACTTCAACAATACGTCTCTCTCTGACTGCAGTTCAATTACTCATTACCTATACACACATATTATTCTCCCGTCATGTTGTCACCCTCTTTTATATACCAGACTATCCTATATCTAGTAAATACTAGGGCATTCGCCAAGGTACAGGATAGTTCTAGAAAATAGGTGGTGCCACACCAGTCACGTGACCTCGATGACGCAACACTGCTCCCTCCTTAGTATTGTTCGTCCCGAACAATTGCCACTTACAATAAACCAATAACAATTAACAATAACTTAATTAAATGTACAGAATTACAAACACAAAATTACAATTCAACAAAGTCTCTTAATTTTACGGAACGTATCTTCTTCCGTACAGGTTTCCGTCTCATTGGCTTCAGCTTCATATGGGGTTCAACTGCTTCATCAGTGAATGTCCT
>NW_013667965.1:24685-58937 GCF_000517525.1 Limulus polyphemus | reverse complement strand
CATTACCTATACACACACATTATTCTCCCGTCATGTTGTCACCCTCTTTTATATACCAGACTACCCTATATCTAGTAAATACTAGGGCATTCACCAAGGTACAGGATAGTTCTAGAAAATAGGTGGCGCCACACCAGTCACGTGACCTCGATGACGCAACAATATATATATGTATATATACATTTTAAAAGGCCCTTCAGAAGTCAGTGGGGAACATTTTTGTTGAAAATCACAGGTGAAATCGATCGTATCTCAACTGAAAGCTAAACATAAAAAAGGTGATAGCAGAAGCATAAAAGGTTGGAAACTGCTTAATTAATGACACTGAGAATGTGGCTTTATTGATATATACTGAATTTACTCCTAGCAAGTAGACCTTAGTATTAGCTAGTATGGAAACTTGATGATGCTGTATTTCATTTAAAAATTTATCAATTAACAAATGAAAACTTGTCTCAAAAAGATTCAACCAAAACCATCCTCGTTTGGAGTTTCTGGATTGAACTTACTTTTAATATTCAACAAATTGTAGTGTAAAGACATCCCTTGGTTCCTGAAGGACATGTTAATAATTAACTTTTCAGTGTTAATCTGGTGCTTAAGTTACTGTACAATAGATTACAGTGATATAATTTTAGTAATGAATTCTAAATTATTTGCTAGCTCAAACATCACCTACAATTACAATAAATCTTCGAGACTAGTTTTTAGACAAACACAAAATCAAATACCCTACACTTTCCAGATAATTTAGTTTGTTCAATGTCTGATCTTTTAAACTTACATTTACTTGCAGGGCTTCTTGGGCTGCAATCCTTGAATTTAAAATTATCTATTGCTATGTCTCTTGCAGGAAGCAATCCAAACAATTCTCTCTCTGCATTTCCACGCAGTTCCAACTGTAGAAATAAATAAACTATTGAAATCCTTCAATATTTTTTTTAAATAATTATAATCTACAAGTTTATAATTTAATCAGCTATTTCATTTTAAATCTGAGAACAGAAATTTTATTATAGTTTCATCATACAATATAAATGTTCATAACATTCCAAATACCAATTAGAATAGTTTGAACAGGTTGGTGCACTTAATTCACTTTTGCAATATCTTTGCTCTAAAAATGAAATTACAATTACCTTTTCTAAAAAACAAAAATTTAATTTACTATAAAGAATAACCTAAAGTTACAAATAAATGATATTAAAAAATGTAATAGACCATGTATAAATAATCATCAACATCACTTTTGTTACACAATTCTTCTGTAAGGGTTTTGTAATATGTGCATTTTAAACAAACGCTATAGTATTCCTATCCATCTATTTTTTTGTTGTCAAAATCTATTGCAATCTAGTTCTGTTTTATTAAAGTTATAAACAAACTTCTATTTTAAGAAGCAAATTTATAGCACTTCATCTATCTTGGGATGAGAAATTTCTTTTTTTCAACAGGATACCAACCATTAGCACTTCTTAAGCTGGTACTGTTGGCTGACTAAGAATATAAAGTCGCATGACTTGAAAATTAAAGTGAATGTTTAATGAATACAAAAAAAAGACATATTGTAAAAATTAAAAATTATAATTCAACATATTTTCTTGCAAAGTTCAACCTCTGCAGTGATTAAATTTAACTTGTCCAGGCAAACCAAAATGTACAGTAATATTAGGTCATCAAGAAATTAATGTCGCTTTTTTTTTAGATGAAAAAACCCGAACAACTTATATATCAAAACAAAACATTTATCAAATGAAATAGTCTCCATTCTTATCAATAATGCTTTTCCTTATTACATTCAGGTTGTTAATGCTCTGATTAAAGAAATCACTTGGCTTTGAAGCAAAAAACATGTGGATGTCCTCTTTATCACCTTCTATATTTGCATACGTTTTCCCATTAAGGTGGTGTTGCAGCAAAGGAAAAAAAAGATGGTAATCTGATGGTGCCATATCTGAAGAATAAGGTGGGTGGGGGAGAACTTCCCAACTCAACTCCATAATCTTGTATTGCTTCAAACGTGCCACATGTGGACGTGCATTGTCGTAGAGAAGAAGAACACCTTCCCGATGTACGAGTGAAGGGCCTTTCTGATGAAGGGCTTGATTTAAACATCCCAGCTGCTGACCATAGATCTCTGCATTGACAGTTTGCTGTGGATTGAAGAGTTTGAAATGAATTACTCCTTTGATATCCCACCAAACACAAAGCATTACTTTCTGCAGATGGTGTCCAGGTTTTGGGGTCGGAAGTGGTTTTTATCGAGGACTGAGCCGTTGTTTTTGGCATTTAATATTCGCATAGAGAATCCATTTTTGAACACCAGTGACAATTCTGTCCAAAAATGGTTCATGTACATTATGTGCCAAAAGAGATTAAGCAACATTCACACATTGGAAACGATGATCATAAGAGAGTTCGTGAGGCACCCAAACACTTTCTTTATGGAGTTTTTCCATATTCCTTACATATTTACATATTGTTTCATGAGAGACACGCAATTTCAGGGCCATTTGGGTTAGACATAACAAGCATCTTCAGAGCATCAATATCAATTCCAACATGTCAGCCCCTGCCATCACAATTTTTAAGGCTAAAGTCATGTGAATGAAATTTGCTGAACCATTGTTGACACTTAGAACTTTCAAAACATTTCCATAAACCTCTTTTGTATTCTTTGTGGTGAGAGAAGCTTTGTTTCCCTTCTTATATTCAAACAGCATTACATGCCGAATATGTGTCTCGTCACTAGCATCTTCTTTGATAACCAGGTTCCCCATCAATATGATATGGAGTTTTTGCTGGGTCCACTAACACCAACTTTGATAACCTGTTTTCCCATCCATATGGTATGAGATTTTTGCTGGGTCCACTAAAACTTACATTAATAACCTGTTTTTTCATCCATATGGTATGGGATTTTTGCTGTGTCCACTAATGTCAGCTCTGATAATCTGCCTTCCCATTAATACAATAACTCTATTTGTACTATGGATAAAAAACAAGAACAACAAAAGTTATAATTTTCCTATACTGAAAATGTATTTCCGATACTTACCTTCTCTCACAAAATTAGCTATTCTCGTTCAGTGCTGCCCTCTATAGACGAACTTTTTCTTTACGCATACTACAAGCTTTCTGCTCCCCCTATTGGAATTAAGAGATTCCAACGTGTCTCTCATGCAAATCATCATACATCACTTTTCCACCAATAGGAGCATGACATGCTCATGTCACTCCCTCTATACTCCTCTACAAACAATCACTTTGTAATTTGGCAGAAGACTTAAGCACCAGAGGAAAGTGGGAGAAAGGGTGGGAAGTTTGAGAGGAGGTATGTACCTATTGGAAATACATTTTCAGTAAAGGAAAATTATAACTTACCTCTTCTCAAAAAATTAGCTAAAATCCCACATTGAAAAGGAGGAGGGACCTGTTTGAGGGAATTACAGAAGTACCCCCAAAAGCATCTGAAGGATACCCCTGGAAATGAGAGAGTCAGATCCAAAGATCAGATGAGGGGGGACCACACCACTTCTGAACCAGGTATACTCTTCACCCCTCTATGAAATGTAGGGAAGATAAGGGTGGAAAAGGAGAGGAGCACATCTTAGTGAAGAGAACAGTGTCAGGATCATGATCCTAACTATATAAAATAAATGTAACTCAATCCCATGAATAGAAAAGTGGGTAAAACAATGGTTGTGCCATCAGGTGTAGAGTGGCTAGGGCATGACGGACCATACTGAGAACCGACATTCATGCTAGGGTAGGATGACGATTATACCATCTTCACCTTAAACCCAAGAGACTGGGGGATTAAGAAGCATGCAATGTCCCAGGTATGACACAAGTATTAGCACTGAGCTATCAATCCAGGGATCCAACACCTAATATCAAAAAGGGTGTTTATCATATGCAATCAACTCCCCCAACCAGGAAATTTACCAGAACCATCCAAAAGGCAATAACATCCATGTATTAGGATAGGATGAGAGAGAGGCAAAGGACAGAACTATAACAATCCCATATACCACTTCTGTGACCCACAACACAGACAGAAGAAAGTCGAGAAAGGAAGATAGACAACCCGAAACATGTGTGAGGACTTATTTTGATTGGTTCTATTATAAATCCAAAACCCAGCTGTGGTGTACCAACAAAGCCAGAGCCAAAAATGATAAACAAGCAAGTGTGGAGGAAAGAAGGGAAAGGGTATCCCCAGAAAACTCTTCAAACAGAAGGTGTACAGAAGAAGGATATTGCAAAAGAATTGTAAGGGTAAGATGGCAAGAATACTGGGCAGGGGTCAGACTGACAGGTGATTCAGGAGCCACCCCCCCAAACAGGCTATATAGAACCTAACAATTGTTGGTCCAAAAAAGGGACAGTCAGCACAATGGTATGAAAGTGCGAACTGACCTGAAGTCCACAAGACATGCTAATCCTATCACTTAATTGTGAGGCAAATTGATCAGCATGAACCTGAATATCAGAGGAGGGAGGAAAAACCAAAAATGGGTGGGAAGATTGTTATGTAGTAAGGAAGGACATGGCTCATAAGAAATAGGAGAAAGGAATGATATATCACATACCTGAGAAACAAAATCCAAAATGACCAAATTAGGCCTAACTGATTCCTCAGGAGGAGATGGGAAGGTAATGGAAAATCAGGAGGCGGATATAGACAATCCAAGTCCTCATCAGTCTGAACAGGAGGAACTGGGGTGAGGTCCAGGGAAAAAGGCTGACCCATGTAATATTCAATCTCCTGAAGGTTAAATACAGATAAATCTACCGTCGGGTCGCCCACACCTAAGGCCTGAGAAAGATCGCTAGTTGCTGGTGTGACCCTGGAAGTGGTAACATGAACCTCAGAATTCACTGTGAAGAAGAGTCCACCAAATTCGAGTGGTGAAAAAGAATAATGCAACTAGAACTAATTGATAAAAATTTAAAGTGATGAAACTGTCTGAATGAAAACTAGAGAAATTATGGAAAACCACTTTGTGAGTATACTTAAGCTAAACGTGAATCTTTAAACAAACAAGAAGCACGTCCAAACGAGAAGTGATAGTTTGGTAGAGGAGAATAGAGGGAGTCACATGCATCATGTGAGAATGTCATGCTCCTATTGATGAAGAAGTGATGCATGATGATTTACATGAGAGACACATTGGAATCTTTCAGTTCCAATAGGGGGAACACAAGGCTTGTGGCATGCATAAAGAAAAAGTCCACATATAGAGGGTAGCACTGAACAAGAATAGCTAATTTTGTGAGTGGAGTTAAGTACTATATCGAAATGTTCTCCTTTTCATTTACTGGTCAGTTACAATTCTTTGTTCATAATTTATTTACTTTGTTCTAGTTTTCTTTTGTATAAATTCTACATCTTTGTGTGTGTATATATATAAACATATACATAATACAATGCAATTTTTATCTACTGCACAGTAAAATCTTATTTTCTGCTAAGTTTTGCACTTTCTTAATGGATTATTTAAAAATTTTATTTCATTTATTTTTAATTATTCTAATTTAGTTTAGACGATGAAATAGCCAAGACGGACCAATAGGTTCCATGTTATCCCAAAACGTTATGTTATGTTAAACATATTTAATATTTTGGAACTAAGATTCTAACATAAGTTTCATTGCTATTACTCAGATGGTGAAACAATACAATAATTATAAAAGATCATGAGGTACTTATAAGAAGTATTTCACTTTCTCATTCTTGTTAAGGTCAATTACCAAATACTTGGAAGTAATTGATATAAATCATTTAAAACCAAAACCATATTTGCTATACACACCACTTTTCCAGCTGGCCAAGGTCCTAAGGACACAGAAACTCGCTGCCATAGTTTTCCTTTGTTAGCATTTACTACAAAAACTGTCTTGTAATTTTTAGGTTCTCCAGGATCCAGAACTCTTAGTTCAATTCCTCCTATTTATATAATAGCCAAAAATTCATAGTTGAATGCATTTCAAAAAAAAAAAAGAAATTTCACAATCCATAAATTATTTGCTCAAATATACCTGAATTCCTATTTGAAGTTATCAAGAGTATACTATTTTTTATATAGGCTGAGCTCACTTTTGAGTTCCTTTCCTTGAACATGTATATTGTTCCTGAATAATTTAACATTAGGCTTCTAGGCTATTCTGAACCCCTCTGTTTAGACAGCTTTACCAATCATTGTTCTATAATTCAAAATTGATGGTGAACAGGTCCAATGGAAACTTCTTATAGCTTTTCAATGAGGATGATAAGTAAAGAACAGAAAGCCTCTACCAAAATATTATAACATTTTTTAAAGTGTGTATCTGCCTATACTGAGAAAGCTTGATTTAAAAAAAATATCCACATAAAAAATACAAACTAGTAAAATAAGTACTTATAGGTTAATTTAAAAAATAACAAATAAGCTGACATGGCAAAAACACGAGTTGCACTGTTCCAGTAAACAGGAATTCAAACTTACTTAAGCTACATAAGAGAAGAGGTCAGAATAGAGAAAAATAAAATATACAAATAAATTATTGTAAATTATCTGTATAATTGTTCCAGACCTTCACCCTAAAAAAACTAAATAATTCTGTAAATAAAAAGTAAGTTGAAAGATAATTCATATGGCATTTTCTCACAGAAATGTAGGATAAATTGATTATCTTACAAACATATCTACAACATTCACACTAAACTTGCTGTTTTGCCAGTTCTTCTGTTAAAAAATTAATAAATATATGATGTAGTGTTCAGTAATCCTTACCCTAATTCTGATGTGTTGTGACATAAATACAATTAAGGTAAGGATTACTGAACACTACATCATATATTTATTCATTTTCTCAGAGAACTGTAGGATAAATTGATGATCTTACAAACATATCTACAGCATTCACACTAAACTTGCTGTTTTCCCAGTTCTTCTGTTAAACAATAAATAAATATATGATGTAGTGTTCAGTAATCCTTACCCTAATTCTGATGTGTTGTGACATAAATACAATTAAGGAAAAATTATACTTTACTTACAGTTTTGTCAACTACTACAACTACGTCTGTTATATTCTAGCTAGTACTGAACATAGTATATATAGTGTGGCTAATGTATTTTAGTAACTAATTTTTTTAATATACATAATGTTCCTTGCCTCAAGTTTAAACCAAGACCTGTCACACACAACAAGTACTCTACCAAATGAGCTAGTGTTAATCCACTAATGGTTGCTAGCAAGTCTTTTTTTTTAACAAGTCAAACTATTATCTTCTACCCCTCTCACAACAAAGCCCATCTATGGGTCTTGTTTCAGGGTCATTTGTCAGCCACTAGTTGGGGGCAAATATGATCATTTCTTTTTTTAATATATATATATATATATATAGTACCTTGCCTTGGATTTAAACCTCAGGCCTGTCTCATTCCAGATGAGTGTTCTGTCAACTTAGTTCAAAGGTTAATCATTAGTGCTTGCTAGTAAGGCACTTTTTAACAGCTCAATCTACTACAATGTTATTATACATTCTCTGTGACTTTCACTTAGAAGCTCTTTTTAATAATTATTATGATTTTTTCAAGAGTAAAAAGTTAGATAAACCTGGTGTTAGCCTAAACAAGCTGATATTACAATATCCTATTTGAATTAAGAATTCCTAAAGATTTTCATTTAGAATCTCTTGAGCATAATGGTTAGTCCCAAAAGATTAAACTTAGTGTAGCCTTACAGCCAGATAAGTACTCTCTAAAACCAAATGTTAAAACATTCTTCACATAATGCTCATATGAAAATAAACATGTAATATTTTATATGTAGTGCCTATTCCTACTGAAGTGAATTAAGATGTAAACAAAATTACCATGAGAGGGTTCTGAACTTAATGGCTTGAGGTTGATTCTCTAACAACAGATGTAGCACACAATATCTCATATCATGCAAAACATTATGCATTATTCAAGTAAAGGCTTATATGGAGTCTATAACACACCTAAGCACATCCCTTTTCTCAAAAGCTCACAACATAATACTACTCAGTAGTTCAGATTAACACAAGTAAATTTACAACAAACAACAAACCTAGTTTGTAACAAGAACAGATGTACTTTATGTTTCTCATCCACAGACAAGATATAATTGTCAACAGTACCCATCAATCTAGGTAAATACAAATGTATCCAACATATCTACAGTAACAAAAAACTCTTAATATTAACCCTTTATATATGGGTCTGGTCATTTTGACCAAGTCTGCAATTATCAATTAACTATGAACCTATATATACTATAGCTTTTAACATAGTAAGTGTATCTTAATGAAACTTGGCAAGCTTTTATTAAAAATTAAATCTTTTGCACACAAAACAATTAGATTTTTTTACTGAAGTGTTTCAGCTAAAAACGTGTTTGTGAATTTATGGGGTCAGAGTCCGACTCAGACTAGTCTGAGTGCAAGGTGATATTCATGTTAAGATTAAAAATAAGTTTTTCATCTTACAGTTTTAAAATTTTATATGCATAGCCTCTAGAGCCTCCTAAATGATTATAAAAAGTGTTTTTTTTTAAGTAAAACTTAAAATTATATCCATTATTTTCACTATGCAGGCTTGGTCCACTTAACTGACCTTGTAACGACCACAAAACAAAAAATGAAAGAAATCTAAATCCAAATCTGAGGTTGTTTAGGATAAATTAAAAGTATTTATCCTAAACTACCTCAGAACCATAAAAGAACATCTGTTTTTATTTAATTTTATTGTTTTATTGCTTTCTGAATCACGTCTAACTATTGAACATGCATAACAAGCTAGAAATCACCGTTCAAAAACATAGCTCAATTATGGTACTGAATTATGTAAAACAAGAGCTTCTTTTATACATACTTCATTAAGAAATTAATTATTTTTTATTTAAATCTTTTTTTTTCGTTTGTCTTTTTATCTAACCTAACAAGTTTCTAATTTCTATATGTTAGCTATTTTTATAACAAAGATAAAAAAATAATTATTTTGCAATCAATAACCCAAAGTGTAAAAAAATATTAACCTTAGTTCTTTTGCTAAGTTTGTTATGAGTACTTTACTGAATTTTTATTTACTTCAAATACTTAATTTAGTACAAAAATAATAACACTGAAACTCAGAAGTTCAAATAGGGTTGAAATATTATCTAAATTATGCAATTCGAAGTGAACAAGTGTCACTTGGTACAAAAAAGTGAAGACTGAGAATTTATTTAAATTTTTCCTTTTGAAATTAAGAAACTAAAACTTTTGGAATATTACTATTTGATTTATAAACTATGTTTTGATGCCAAATTGATGGACGTACATTGATATTAAAGTAGTTTAATAAAATTTTGAATGAAACTCTGTAGAAAGGTTGTGATATGCACATTTTTGCCTACATGTACCCAGAAGGTAAATATAAACTTTAGTTTACCAGTCACAGATCAGGTATGATTGTTAAAAGAACCCATCAATCCAGATTAACACAAATATATCTACACTAACCAATGAACTAAACACGAAACATAAATAGTTTCATTTTCCATTCAAACAGCTCAGATAATTACCAGAATTTATTAGAAAAATATGTAGAGGTTCACAATGTAAAACTTTCTTGAAAGGGGCTTGAATTTCAGATCCTCAGTTCCCACCAATTTTCTAAAGCTGATGCTCAATTAATAACTCAAGTTCATTTTAGATCAAGTATCATCTATAACATTACATCTTTATGGTGGAAACTAGCCAAAAGATAAGGACTGCATGACAATTAGTATTAAAACACTACAGTGAGGAAAAATTAGGATCTAATGCAGAGATTATTGGTTGTAAAGATTAGAGATGAACACATAATACATATCATACACAATACATATTTAAAGCCAAACATACAAACTCTAAAAAAATCATACAATACAGTAATTTACCACCAAAGGAGTTGTAGTGGTAGGCAAATTCTACCGAACAGGAGTAGCCCATTTCCTGAAGCACTGGTGTAGTCATTCGAGCAGCACTAGTGAAAAGACCTAGATAAGAAATCAATACATGTATAACTTTCTTGTCAAATCCTTCTTTCATTCTGATTAATCAAATATGATATGAGATGTGTGGAAACTAAAGTGGTATCAAATTATAAACAATTAAGAATCTAAAAAATACAGCCCAAAGCAATTTACTGAAAAAAACTTTATTATTAAAATGAGTGAGTGGCTGGTAGGTAGGTGAGCAAATAAACAAAAGATAATTATATGGCCTACAGTAAACTTGACTTTAATATTACTGCAGTTGGAAATTATATATTTCTGACTGCTGGTAAGAAGTTTGTTTATTATAATATCATGGTCTTATCAGGATAGGCATTAATATAGAGTAACTAAGAGCCTAGGACTTATGTACAAAGAAAACCAAGTTGAGTCAAAACATGTCTTGATTATTAAAGACTTTCACTATCAGGTTGGTCAAATTGACTGACATCATAACCATTTTGTACTCATACATTTTAAAATGTCTCATTAAATTTTGATATTGAAAGTCATGTAGGGATGATCTATGTATAGCTGTAGCATCCCTATATTCTTTATTGGCATTGCCATCCCTACATCATTTTACATTTACAAAATGTTTTTTATTACTTGTTTAAATAAACAAACTTACCTTACTGATACTAGAATATAGCTATACCCAGTATAAACCTTATGCAAATAATTATATTTTGATGATGAAAACAATCAGTCCATATTTTGTGGATTCATGAAATCACTTTACTGATGATGTAACAGTTAATTGGATATTATTATTTGTATGGTGTGTTTCTTTGTTGTTGTTTTTTTTCATTTCTTTACTTCAGAAAGTTTTGAATTAGCTTTTTTGCAAGTTCGATCTGTTGTTAACGTTGATTTTGGAACAATCTCTGTAGTGGGGGAACTGAAAAATCAACGAATAAAATCAAAACCTATGTATATGATAGGAACCATGTCAAGCTAGGGGGTGCTGTTCCACTCTCAGCACCCATAGTTCCCGTGTCCTTGATTGTTACTAATCTATCAATAAATACAAATCAATATAATAATTTCTAGTAACAACTTAATACTGCTTACTAATTAAAGCATTACTTGTTAAACTTGAGCTATCTTCTGTTTAAAATGCAATTATTTTCTTTTTAATTTATAATTCCTTGAAGCATGTAGAACTTGGAAAGTTTAAAAATAAAAACAAGAGAGTATCCTCAATAACCACAGCACTTGAAACTCTTTTAAGAAGGATTGGAGTAAATTAATCTATGAGACCTTTTTTTCCTTTTCATTCGCTATATTTTTGTGTGCCAGCAATACCTAGCATAGTGTGCATATACCCAATTCAATTTTATTACTCATTAGGATCTCTACCAGCCTACCACTCAAATTGAAATCCTTCTGGTAGGAATAGAGTAAATATATCTATGAAACCTTGGACTTGGTCAAATACATCAATCAAAAGAGTTTGACCTACTGAGTCCAAAACTGTAAATAGATCTCAAATCAGTCAAGAGATGACAGAGCTATGAGCTAAAAGTTTGTATTTAAATAACTCAAAGCCGTAGAATGAGTCGCTATGCCATGGCTAAAAATCCATCAAATACAGTAAAACTTGTCTTGTCATCATGGCTTATATACACTCTGTACTTTATACATTACTTATTTATTTTAATTATACACACTGTACATATTAAAAATAAATTACATCATATGCTGTGTATATGAAAATACCTTTATTCTCACTATCTAGGACCAAGAACCATCCTTCAGGATCACCCTGACTGTCAACACTAGGAATTGTTGTTTCATCCTGAAAATGGGCAAAACTACTGGCTTTCACAGGATCCCAACGATAAATTCCAGTACCAACATTGGTCCATCCACACATGGTGTTAACAAAGTCACATTCACCTGAAACAGTTACAACAGTATTTTTGAGTGTTGCCAGTGCTAGCTTAGCCAATAATGTGACAAATAGTCATACTTACCTTAAATTAAGTAACAGCAATAACAACAGATGTTATGTCAAACATACACAAATTTCTAACACAGTAATAATTTGCTTGACAAGAATGAAACCACTAAAGTAAGCTCATTATCATTACTGATGAAAATTACTTTAAACTCAAATCATAGAAACAAAACCATTTTACATTTATATTATAAAAAGACCACCACAATAAATCTAATGAAAAAAACTGAAAAAAAGTGCAAAACTACCAACCACATTCAGATTCATCTGATCCATCAGCACACTGGCGGTCAAAGTCACAAACTTGGTTTTGTGGGACACACTGATCTTCTGTCTTACAGAGAAAATCTTTAACTGTACACCCTTCTGGTAAGGGAGGAAGTGTGGGTGGCGGGGCAGTCGGAAGAGGAGCTATCATTAAAGAACATATTTTTATTTTCTAATATTTATCATTTGATATACTAACTGGCAGTAACATTTCATCACACAAGGGTAGAAGTTAACTTATTATGTACCAAATATTTTTGATTTATTTTTATTCACTTACATGTAAGCTAATGATGCATGTATTTAATGTTTTAATATTTATCACTCAAATATGAGTGTTTGATAATTTCCTGGAATTAAATGATCAAGTTGACATGAAACATGTGTGAGAAAAGAAATTATATCTTAACCACAACATTTGTTTACATGCTTCAACTATTTTAGGTTAAAGAAACCTAAAACAAGATTGAGACAAATAACTGAGCTTTTATAATCCAGTAATAAATGTTATATTTTCATGTGATGCTTGCCAAGAAATTTTACACAACATATGCTTCTTATAAAACAAAATATGAAACCAACTGTTGGCCTTTATTTGTTTGTAGTTAAGCACAAAGCTACAGAATGAGCTATTTTTGCTGTGCCCATCACGAGTAACAAAGTCTAGTTTTTAGCATTCTAAGTCCTCAAATTTCCCACTGTGCCACTGGGAGGTGTTAGCCTTCATTTAAAATCAACTGTTAAGCTTGAATCCTATATTGTTCAAATGAAAACGATCACATACAAATGCCTCAAAGTAACCCTTCTGCTTCTTCTACAACCAAACTCAGAAAATAAAATAAAATAAAATGAAAGTTAATTTATGTAAAAAGTCATGTGAATACTAAAACATACATAATCTCTCATAGTTTATGTAGAGTCCTTATATCATTTTTAAGTTAATATCCCAGTGTTTGGGATTTTTTTTTTTATCAACTTGTTATTTACATATATTTTTGAAATGAGAGTTCCCTGCTGGAATTCATCAAGTAACAAGTTAATTGACTTCATACACTTACTCAGTTCAGGGATACAATCTGATGAAAATGATACATCATCAACTGCCAAGTATCTCTTGCCTCCTTTCTTCAAGGCACCAACTATCCCTTCAATGATTACCTGGAACAGTATGGTATAAATGTATAAAGTAAAATATAAGAAGTTAGATTTGATCAGAAGAGATACTATACATAAGTACCAATAAATACAACTATGGATCATGAATATTTTGTTTCAATGATGATATAAATCAGTGAATACAAGTTTTTGGTCATCTCTATTACAGTTTAATTTCTATTCCTAATATTTCATACATTTACTCCAATTTCATTAACAATGAAATATTTTACTCAACAAAATTTTCCTCTGAACTTATATCTTCATACATTTATTGCTTAATAAATACATAATGACATCTTTTCACAATAGGTTCAAACCAGAAACATCTCAAGTTTGAAATTCTAAATGTGCAGGGCAAAAACATTGTGAAAATAATATCAACAGTCTAATGTGATATTTCTAAGACCTAAAAGCTTTTCCCCTTTTACCAAAACTAACATAATGTTGTTTTCAGTATAACAAATAAGCTTTATTTTAAAAAGTTTCTTTTAATGATCAATACAAGTTGCTAAGAACACCAAAAAGGAACCATATATAGTAACCCATGACAGACAAAAGACAAATCGGAAATGTTTTTTTATACATCTTTAGTTTGAAATCCATTCATCAACTGATTATGAATTCAAAGAGAACATTATCTGCAGCCTAACTTGGTATTCCATCACATTTCTAAAGCCTAAAACGTTCATGCTTTCCAAGCTTAAACACATACTATTAAAACATTAAGTTTCAAATTCTGTTTACTAAGAATTTCAAAGATATTTATCTTTAGTAGGTCTATAGAAAGAAAAGAGAATTAAAAAAAATTCTTATTACCCAAATCAAAATTACATGACTTGTTCAATGATATGTACATATTTCACTGTTAGCCTGAATTAAAAAAAAAAGTCTTCTTCCACCAAAAATCCTAACAGTTAATTAAAAGTGTAAATCTTAAAATACCTGGAAATTCCGCTTCTCTTTGAATAGTACTCCTCCACGTAATAAATAATATGCTTCATTCCCTTCTTTAGTGACCCACACATCTTTCTCTTGTCCATCTTTAAAATTCCGTGTCTTTATCTTAAGTTCAATAGGTATATCACCACGTATATCATAGTAGAAACTCATCTGAGAAAATTTGTTATTTATTACATTCCTAATATTTCCAACCAATTTTCAATAAAAACAGTATTATTTATTTTTATAAATTTTTCAACAAAGCAATTTTAAACTATTGATTGAAATACACCTAAAATTATCTTCATTTTTTATATGAAAGATCTAAATACACGTACAAAAATTCATGATAATTCTATGGCTAATAATTCTACCTCATTATTTGGTGCAAGCACATTTCACTGTGTAAATATAATACAGCATGTTAGCTGCACTTGAAGTATTCAAGCCAGAAAAATTATCTTATACATTCATTTGGTGTTGATTGCTTCTAATACCTCTACATTGGCAATAGATAATACAGCCACAGTTTGTAACTCATGGATAAAAGAAAAATCACCACAAAAAAAGAAGTAAAAAAAAATGTTTATCATATGATAACATTATAATTTAAGACAATGATTTTCCAAAAGAATATTAAAAAAATTATCATTAACACAAGATGCAAGTTTGAACACTCAACCAATACACACTAAAGTATTAGCAAAGATCCAAATAAAGAAAATAAAAAGATGTGGAAAAAATCATAAAAAATATTCCTAGTTGCTTAAAATTTATGGTAATTTTGATGGAAAACATGGTATTCAAAGATGCATATTTAGGATTAGCTAAAATTTGAAATATCCAGAGCTGACTGATTCATAGTGTTGAAATTAAAAGCAAAGTGTTCCATAAAAAAACTTCTTAAAGATCCAATTTCTCATAAATTGACTTTGAAAAGTGAAATCAGCCACTATAATTAATACTGATTCAGACTATACCAAGGTTATTACACCTCTTCAACTTTAAATCTATTTATATTTAGTTTTTAACTAGAGAGAACCAGAAGATATATTTTCAATGATATAAAATGTTACTTATATATTTTCAAAGCCAAAATAGATATCTGAGGTGGCTGGATGATTGTTTGGAGCATATCACCAGCACTGTATTGGCAATAAGATAGTATCCAGTTTAAGATTGCTTTCCATCATTTGCCTGTTTCTACTGATTACAGATTTTGAAATTAGTTCTTCTCATGAGAAATGCATCAGTTTGCTTTAATATTTAAAACCTAGAATGATAACATGCATTTAAAGTTTTCAGTATATGGCTAGTTCAGTAAGCTTTAAAAGATCTCAATACTTGACGAAGTTGGACAGAATAGTGAATGTAACATCTTTTGAAAACCAGAAATAATAAACACTGTTATTGTAATAATGCCAAATAAAATAATTTATTTTACAGAATTTTCAAAGCTCTACTTTATCACACATCATTCTTCAGCTTTGTTTCAAGTTCAAAAAATCTAGAGAGTATGACAATGTGCTTCTTGATGGTGAAGGCATTTAAATACCTTGGACCAACTATGCAAGTAGATGGAGGAGTGAGAAAAGAGGTTAAAGAAAGAATAAACAAAGCCAGGATGAAGTGAAGTCAGTGGAGTGGTATGTGAAAAACATATACCAATAAAGGTGAAGTGAAGATATGTGAAGTGAAAGCCATGATATGTTGTATAGGACTGAATGTTGGAGTTTAAGAAAGAAAGAGGAACAGATTATGAATGTAATAATGCTTGGAGACGGCTTGAATAGGTAACGAAGAAAAACTTTAATATAAGTCTAACATAAAAGCAAACTTACAATGTTTTGTCAAGGTTTTGTCATCAAATGTTGTATATTTGCTGTTATGTTAAACTTATATTAAAGTTTTTCTCCATTACCCATTCAAGCTGTCTCCAAGCATTATTAGTCTCAAAGTGGGATCCTCGTTATTGAAGATTATGAATGTGGCAGAAATGCAGATGTTGAGGTGGATGACAGGGATGTCAAGAAAACAAAAACTGCATCAGAAGCAAAACCGTTAGGTAGAGAGTGAAAGTAGTACCAATTATGGAGAAAAAAAGATAAACTCACCTTAGATGGCTCGGTCCTGTGGAAAGAAAAGAAGAGGAGTATGTTGGTAGGAGAGTGACAAATATGACAATGGAAGAGAAAATGTCAAGAGGATATGTGAAGAAAAGGTGAATGGATGCAATGAAAACAGACATGAGGAAATTTGGTATGAAAGTAGTAGCTTTGACACAGAATAGAAAAGAGTGGAAGAAAATAACCAGAAAAGCAGACCCCAAGTATATGGAACAAATGCTAAGATGAAGAAAATTCATGCAAAGATGCTATTAATATATTGCATTTGATTACCCATCTGTACATTTGATGAGATTCTGATCAAACTTAGTGGCATAGTAATCTTATGAAGAGTTAGTTGTTCATATTTTGAAACAGAAAATGGCAATGTAAAAAAGCGTTTCTTACATACTTTAGGTGAAGATATTTAAATTTATTCAATAAAATTACAATACATTCATATTATATCAGTGCTACATAAAATCTATGTTTATAAATTTATTCCACAAAATAAACATGAGGGTCATAAAACATATTTTTACTCACTATGCAGTTTTCTGTTGGTTGAAATATAGGACCAGCTAGTTTAGCAAGCTTATTGGTGTTCATGTCTGGTGCCAAGAACAAAAATCCTCCTGTAAACAAGCATCAATTAAATTATTACAAAGAGTTAAAATATGTAAACATTGCAGAACACCCATTTCTGATTTTAATGATAGAGCAATGAAATGAAACCGTTATTTCAGTTCTTTGATACACACTTGTCATATTCTCTCTAAACACACTGGAACAACATATCTGTACATACAAATGTATTTAAAGTGCATATGTTAGCCTATTAAATTCATGTCTTTAGCAAAAGCACACAATCTTTGAGATTAATCTATAGTTAGCTTTTGTGTTATTAATAAGATATTTATCTCAGTGCTCAACCTTAATAAGATGCCCCATGTTCAAAAAAATAAATATTTCTAACACAAAAAACAATTCAGTTTTTATTACGCATAATATCATGTTTTTATGTATGTGGATAAGCCGGATTCTTTACAGTAGGTGTCAGTGACTTGTTGGTGATAAATTTTAACAATAAAAAGCATATAATCCACTTGTTTTAGAATAATATATATTAAAACAAGTCAAACATATATATAAATGTTTGTTACACAGTTAATTACCACAGTTGTATCCAAAGCTTTAAATAATGTAGTTAAACAAATGTAGTTACAATTTGAAGTCATTCCCAAAAGAAAAAAAGGGTAATTTAGAATTATCTAGGTGGTTATAAGGTTGGTCAAATTCACCAATCCCACATAGAGATAGGGTAAAGAAAATAGATAAAATGTAAAGTTTTACTGAAAGAAAAAAAAACGTTTGAAACATATTTAGGAGGTTTTAGGGATTACACAAATGAAATTTGAGATTTTTGAGATGAAGAAAAGTGCTTTTAATCTTAGCATAAAAATTACTTTGTACACAGACTATTCAAAACAAATACTCAATATATTCATGAACAAAATTTATTTTAGTTTATTAAAAATACTTCACTAAAAATATGATTTTTTGTATGTGAAAGACTTATAATGTTAACTGAAAGACTGCCAAATTGTGTGAAGACATACACACTATATGAAAGTTAGAAGTATTAAATCTATAGAGACTTTAAACGAGTACAAAAAGATAATGTGGTTGATCAAATTGATTGAGCCCATGTTGAGAGAGTTAACAGTAACTATGGGACTTAAGCCTTTTCCTTCTCTTTCTGACTACTGGTCTACCTATCTTTCTTTTCATACTTCTTGATTTCCTAACATCTTCTCTAGGGATACATTTTTAGCTATCCATACTACTAACATTTAATAACAATACTAATGCTCTTACTAGAACTGACTGTAACTATGATAAACATTTTAAGGTTAGACCTTTCACAGACCTTCTTCTAAAGTCCTTGTTCCCACTACTCTCCTAACAGGGATCTAACTATAGATGAACAAATATTGGGTACAAAATGTAGAATTGGTTTATTTCAATATCTATCAAAGAAACCTGTCAAGTGGAGTATCAAGCTATGGGTCCTGGTAGAAGCTGTGAGTTGATACTGCCTGAAGTTTAAAAGCTACACAGGCAAAGAGGGATAAATGCCAGCTAAAGATTCAGCAGATACACAGACTGTATTTCCCACAACAACTGGTTTCTACAAACCTAAGAAGTGGGGAAGCATGATTCTTTAAATGTGAAACTCTGACAGCTGTGAAGTGGACTGAAAAACAAGACATTTACACACTTTCAACTTTACACCCTAATACTATGACATGAAGGGGGGGGATACTGAGGTAACAAAACCTCAGTTAATTTTGGACAAAGGTAAAAGGAAAAGATGAAGACTGTGTCTCCCACAAGACAAGGTACTTATAAAATGTAAACTTTGTTATGAACTTCTTTGTACGAAACAATTTGAAGAGTATCACACTAATACTTTACAAAGAAGTTAAGCTTTTACTTAATACATAGCCAACACTGCTGAAAGTATTATAGCTGATTTATTTTTCATGTTATAACTACATAAAATAAAAATAAGTCTGTTATGAAAGTTTCACTAAAGTATTACTTATGTACAAGATAAAAGTGTCTGCTCTTTTCCTTTCTTTATAATTAGTTTTTTTCTCTAAAAACTAATAAATATCTCAATAGCATTTTTGATTGTTTGTATTTGAATTTACAGCAATGTTTCCTGTTCACATCGTTTTTTTACTGAAATATTTTTGTAAAGTTTTCTTTTATTAGTCATACACTTGTATGTACAATAATTATGTACCTTTTCATGTGTCAAAATCAGTTTACAATTTTTTATATATGCCATCATAAGTAAGAATTTTGGAGTTTTCTAAAATGTTTGAAGTAAAATACCTATCTATATAAATTGCCATTCATTGGTACTAGTTTTTTTTCTTTGTACAACTTTATATGTGTTTTCTAAAAGTTTTTCAAAATTCTTGATTCTTTCATTCTTATTGTTCATTTTATCATGTGTCAACATTTGTATGCATTTTTATATGTCAGAGTTTGTATAACTTTATTTTGTTTTATGTAATTTGTATGTGCATTGTTCCTTTTCGACATGTATAAACATTTGTGCATAACTTTATTTCACCGACTTTTGTAAAATATTGTAACTTTCAAAAATGTTATGAATAACCCTTTTTTCTTAAGTTGTGAAGTTTCTAATATTACATAGTTTGTTTTATTTCACTTGATTTTAGACAATTAGAGGAATAACACAAATTCAGTAGGAATAGCAATATATTGTCTACAAAGTACAAATCTCTAACTATAATACCAGTATTTTGCAGAATACAGTGATATTTCAGTTCCCATACATTACATATGTGTATATATATATTATTACTATTTATTCATAAATGCTTAAATTTTAGTTATTTTTCTTAAAACATAGAACAATAAATAAAAATACATCCAAAAACAATGATTTTAAGTACTTACAGTGTTACAAAATTGTTCTGTGCTCATACGTCATACATGCTAAGCCTTGCTATAAGCCTTGTTTATTCTTCCAAATGGAAGATAAAGATATATTAATTTTTGTAGGCTTCAAATATACATTTTTGTAAAAAAAAATATATCAACTTATGATATTAATACACATAAAACCCCTGTAATTTATATGGATTTCTAAATAAGATGTATGTCAGTCATAAAAAAATTTCATTTCTATTCAGAGCAGTAACTTAGTCATCACACTTCAACAGTTTCAGTAAAATTATGACTTTCTCCTTCAAGCTATTTACAAACAAGTGTCAGATTTATATAGATTGGAATGTGCTCTTTCAATTGGTTATAAACATGTAATCAAGAGAAATAGGTAGAACTAGATGAGAAGTTTCAAACCAATGGAGTAGTGGGAGGAGCCACTCTACTAGATTGGCTAAATATATTGATATCTCAGCAAATCAAAGAGGTGGGAGGTTCTTATTTTATATTCGAGTTTGTCTGTATCTCAAATTCAAGTTTCTAATTTGTTAACCACTGTACATGTTGTGTGGTAGGCATAATAAAATATAAACTGAGCAATACGACAAGAGAAGGTGCTATGTGACAAAATTCAATATTTAACATTTTCTTTCTTACATTTCCTTTTAGATTAAGAAATTAAAACATATATTAAAATTTGAATTATATACTATGTTTTAATGCTAATTTTACTGACATGTAGTAATAATGAAGTTATTTAATAAAATTTTGAAAATAACTCTCTGAAAGGTCATGACATGAGCTCTTTAACCTGCCCATAGCAAGAGGGTAAAATAATTTTATCATAGAAATTAATCAAGTTTTATCACTCTAGCATGGCATGTTAGGTTATAGAATAACATGCATAAATGAAGGTATAAATTAGTATGTGTTTTTAAATGTATTACATCATTAAGGACTGTTTAAAATGAGATACTGGTAGCATAAATCATGAAGCAAAAATATAATTATACATTTGAGCCATTTAATATTTTTAACTATAAACATCTACAGATATTAACAGCTAGCTACCTAAAACAAAGACACTCCTATTATTTAACTCAAGACCTTTGGTTTTGTCCTAAGATTTTTCAAAAGTATGGACCTTACCAAAACGAAGTCCTCTTGTGTGGTCTCTCGTGGGGCCCTCAGACAAAAACTGGAACCCAGACCTTCTTATAAATCTTGCATTTCCAGCTACATCATGTTGCCAGTCACAAAGTGAATAATCAAAATTACAACGATAGTGGTACTGATCTGCAAAATTAAAACCAAAAAGTCAACAACATATTTTTTTTTTATGATTGAGAAAGCTTAAATAATTTTCCCAAGTGTTTTTATAATCACAGCATACAAGTTCTAAATGATATATATATATAATCATTTATGCAGTTTTGACATAAATCTAAATATTTCTCCAGAATTATACTGGTCCAATCTCTAAATTCAAATTAATTTCTATTAAATTAAAAACAACTAATTGCATTTTTGAGAAAGCAAAAAAGAACATTTTTTTGGTTAAGTAGTTCTTAATTCAACTGTACCAAAAGTACAAATAGACAGAATTCAGTAGATTATTTATAAGAAAAACTATAAGCTTATTCAAATACATACAACAGTACTGTTCATCACTTCGGTCACCACAATCATCAGTATAATCGCAAACACGGCTTCTGTCAATACAAGCTTTGTTTGCACACCGGAACTGGGTGTCAGAACATTCATCCAAAACTGGTGCTAAAAAATTAATAAATGTTATAATAATAACTAAAAAAATAGTTTGAAAAACAGAAAGATTCTGAAGCTAGATTTTAGAAAAAAATGTTGAAATATTCCTACACTAAATTTTATTTTTTTAATCTCCTGTTACTTATAGTTTACAATCTGACATCAAAAGTTAGATGTGAGTATAATCAATTGTGATACTATAACATAATATACATATGAATAACTAAACAGGATTATAATTAATTGTGATATACATATAAATAACCAAACATTGCATTTCATAATTAATTTTACATATACATAATTTCATAATATCCAAATATTAAACCTTCAGGAATGAAATGATAAATATTTCATGATGGTGGCTGATTATATTATTAATAAAAAAATTCTAATTTTTTACAGTAAAACACTCAAAATTGTGACAGATAACTGGTAATTAAAGTTCTTTTGAGTGTTTCAAGCAACTTAACCAAAGCTCTGATTTTGGTAATAGTCCAATATAAAATGTAGATTCCTTGAAAAAACTGTATTATTTTAAATAGAGTTAGGTTTCATTCATTTCAATTTCTCCCAGAGTTTTCTATATAGTCCATTGATGAAACATAAACTGATTAAAGAAA
The DNA here is from genome assembly GCF_000517525.1 of Limulus polyphemus. Lineage (NCBI taxonomy): Eukaryota > Metazoa > Arthropoda > Merostomata > Xiphosura > Limulidae > Limulus > Limulus polyphemus. Next base: position 36,597 of record NW_013667965.1, on the reverse strand, counting down.
TTTTTTTCGAAAATGAGTTGTTTTAATTTCATTCAGGTCTTTCTTGATTTGTAAAATCATACACATGCACATGGATTTTCATTCATAAAATGTTATCGTAATGGATCTTTGTCTAACATAAACCATGAAAACCACTTCTAGCAAAACCAGTTTAAGTACATTTTTTGGTAAGAACAGGAAGTTAATTTTGTGGTTTAAAATAATACTGCTAATTTACAGCTTTATAATTACATATATTCTTTTGATTATCACAAAACTCTGTGAAACATATTTCCTTAAAAAACATTAGTAAATTCATTTTAAGTTACAGAAAAGTTACATTTCTCATACATTAACAACCATTAACCCTCATCAGCACCCCTTTGAAAAGTTACATTGTGGAACACCTGAGGTCCAACCAGACCCCAGCACAAAATTACCATTATAGTAAGCTCTGGATTGAAATTGCATTACAACTTTTATTAACGTTAGCATTCAATGTGATTAACATAAAAATATATGTATTCTAGAGGAAATATGTTGACAAATCAATAAATTACAAAATTACATTGTACACCAGTATACAAATAAGTAGTATTAAACCATTCCTTGTACAAACAGTGTATTAAAAAAATGCCAAAGTTTTATCATACTCCTATATTCAAGTCATTATCCATGATGAGATTAACACAATAATGTAAAATTCGACTCAAAGAAAACTGAAAGTGTACATTGTGAGTTACCTTGGGTCTGTCCAGTCCCCAACACAAATGTATACTTATAGTAGGTTATGGATAGAAAATCCAATAAGCAGGTTATTTACAATAATTACCAAACAAGGTTTCTATAAAATAGGGCATTATAAGCAGTTATCACAGAGAACACTTGTTGAGGAACGAGATATGCATACACACTTACCACAATGATGTTATAAGCAATCAGAGGAGATGATACTGTACTACTTTGATGAATTATCCACTACAACAGCTTATATAGTACAAATAAAAATTTAGAAACTTGTTTCATATCCTATAGGGCAAAGTGCATGTATAGTGATGGTCAATGATAGTATGAAGTCTGTGTGGAGCCAAGAAAAATATGAGATTATAACTACTTACTCTGTCTGCCTGTTTTGAAAACACATGTCATATTGATTCAGGGTTTTTCCTTGACAATTACATGAATTAATATAAATTTGTAATGATTATGTAAAAAGATGTACAACTGAGAAAGTCACTGGGGTCCTTGTGGACCCCAGGTATGCTGATGAGGGCTGAATAGTTCTAAAACTCTACAACAAATATGGAAATATCACCATAAAGCTATCAAAATGTCATGCAACTTTACTGCTATCATTTCGTTAATTTTGTACTTCACCAACATGATTTTTATAATACATTGTACAATTGGTCTTCATTCTTATAAATTTATCATCAGTGTAAAATATTGTTGTAACCCCTCCTTTTATGTAGCTATGGTAAAGTTAAATCAAATTACTTTTATAAAATAATAAATTCTTATTCCTCATCACTGAAGCAATTTAATAAAATATCTGAATGAAAAATACTTGTACTGAATTAAGTGAAAATTATGTTTGACAGTGAAAAAATCTTTGATTTAATAATCTAAACCTTTAATATAATTAGTTCTAATCAAAATTTAATTCTTGACAATCATTGTCATCTTCATTAAATATCACAAGTTTCAAAGTTACTTTACTATTTTTCTATAAGTTATAACTTAAGAAAATATATTACAACTACTTACGTGGTATTCCACAATCAATTGTTCTTATATCATCTATAGCAACATACTGTCGTTCAGAACCTGAGTTGGAACTCCTAAAGTACAACTGCCAAGAATAAACATACAATATTACACAAATTGTATGGATTGTTACAGAAGTTAACATTTTCCTAAATTGAAAATGTATTTTGAATAATACTTACCTCTGCTGATACTATAGCTATGTCTTGATCTCCAGGGTTCCACTCTTTGCCCATTTACGAATTGAAAACACTTGCTCCAGTCTTTTATACCCCACTTAAATGCCCTTGGCAAATTCTAATTTGCAAAATTCTCCACCAACTTCAACATGCCCTCCATGTAGGTACTGTATATAAGCATCTCATTCAAATAATGCAATTACTTTTTCGAGACATAAACCAGATTTTAATGGGGAGGTAGGGCAGAAGAGTGTCAGCGGAGGTAAGTATTATTGAAAATACATTTTCAGTTTAGAAAAATGTTAACTTCCTAAACATACTTACCTCCACCAACACTATATGTAGAATCCCACATTGAGAAGGTGGAAGGGCCGATGCATGCATGATCCATACAGAAAGCATCTGTATAGAACAGTAGTATACCAAGATAATAATGATACAAGAGTGCGGGAACCGCACTACATCCAGAACAGGTATGTTCTTCACCTGGAACAAATGTGGAATAGAATATGAGTAATCATCAGTTTAGGCCAGCCCCAACCATATAGCCGAGGTCCCACAACTCGGGGTTGGAATTAAGGGGACGTGATTAATGACATCATCTCATTACTCTACTGCCCTGGACCAAAGACTGATTGCTCTTCTGAGAGTCAGAAGCACTGAATATGCCTACTATGCTGTACTTGCAACATGATGGAGGCAATGACCAACCCTGAAGCCAAAACATGGAGTACCCATGGATACCTGGTGAAAGAACTTCACATGTCCAGAAAGTGATGTAATCGTGCTCTCACTGCTCCCATAGAATGGTCCCCAACACCGTTGTCGATGGTTCACCCGAGCTGAAGATCCTCAAAAAGATGGACGGACTCTATTATGGGAACCAATAGATCTGGAAACCGAAGGAGGGGGTTGGGAAACACTATAAGTCAACACACCTAAATTAGCGGCAGAAAGGCGAGAAGCCAGTGACAATAAAGAAGAATGTAAATGGACTGAATCAATTCATGATTCTAACATCTCTGGAACTCCGGCAAACAACATGGGACGGAGAAAAGGAGCTTCCCATAAATCCCTGAGAGCATAAGATGGTAAACGAAAACTTTCTAACAAAGTTTCTGTACCCAATAAATCCCAACAACAAACCAGCCAGGAAACCAGAAAAAGAACTGAAGAAGACAATCTGACTGAAGTAGACATCAGCAAGATCCCCAACTCATCCTCAAATTGCTGAGAGGAGTGTTGATAGGCTTCCAACAAAAGTTGGATCGAGAATAAACACCTCAGGACAGTTGTGAGAGTAACACAAATCAAAGAAACTGTGATCTGTTTAAAGTGATCAGAGATTCCAAACTAGACCCCCACAGGTCCAAGAGAGGGGGTCCATCCATTGAGAATCTAAATATACCTCCTCCAGGCGATGATAAGCCAAAGCATGCTGTTCCGATAAACATGCGGGAGAAGGAATAGCTATCCTGTCACGTAACTGAGTGGCAAATCTCCCACCACAAACAGCAATATCAGGAGGAGGAGGAAAAACCAAGTAGTCACTTGCCACCTTCTCTGCCAACAAGGAAGGAGTAGAGTCAAATGCAACAGGAAAGACCCCAAAATCTCACAAACTCAAATAACCAACCGATTAAAAGGAGCTGGAGGTGGCTAATCAAGATGATCCTCTGTTGAAGCCGACTTAGTTAAAGAAGGAGCCGGAAAAAGTGAGTAAATTCACCACAGCTGGTCCCGAGTCATTTATAAGAGCCGCCTCAGAACTCCCCAGAGAGACATCCTTGGTCTGCATATATGACTACATCTTACAACAGATCATATCCCAGACAGCTTCAACTGAGAGTGACCCCTCCCCTGGCCATTGACAAACACTAGATAGCAGAGGTGGAAGAGTAGAGGTTTGGTTGGCCTCCATAGTAGAAACATTAAGTCAGAAATTCATACCCATCAGTATGCTTTTTGTTGTTATTGTTACAGTAATCTATAAATATAAACAAAGATATAACCATAGTAACACCAACCACGTTCAAAGTCGCAACGTAAATTGTAAATAATCACAACACTCCTGTTTATAGAAACCCGTGCCGAATGCTTTATTGAGAAAAGTAATTACATTATCTGAATGAGGTGCTTATATACAGTACCTATATAGAGGACGAATTGAAGTTGGTGGAGAATTTTGCAAATTAGAATTTGCCAAGGGCATTCGAGTGGGGTATAAAAGACTGGAGCAAGCATTTTCAATGCTTAGAATGGCAAAGAGTGGAAACCTTGGAGATCGAGGAATAGCTACAGTGTCAGCAAAGGTAAGTATGTTTCAGAATATTTTTCAAACCAAGATACAAAATGTAAACTGTAACTTTATATATATGTGTATATATATACACACACACATACATTCACTTTAAACACAATATTAAAATTAAAACTTTATCTCATACAGCTGTGGTATGTAGGCATATCATGCACTTTCTACATTCTTATTTCAATTTAAAATTTTCATTTATTCTAAGTAACCTGTATTCAAGAAAGTCATTAAATTACTTTCTCTCTAGCTACCTACTGTTCTGTGTCATCCATTGAGATAACACCTGATCTGTCCATGGGTGAAAGAGCTATGAAGCTGCCCAATATATATTAAATTAGATATCACTTTTGAACAATGGTCAGGTGATGTCTTGAAGTTACAACCTCCCATATTTTTAAATGGGAATGACTAGCCTCATAGGTAGCACAAGTCACTCTGGGTAAGTCTGGCATTACCAACATAACTAAGAAACATGCGGTATAATTAGTCTAGAGTGGAATCTCAACCAATGCAGTTTCGACAGAAAATAGTCTAGATCCAGTAAAAGTGACCATCCGTCTTCCAAAAGCATACATATATATACACAGTGTATTTGTTTTCCTAAACAATTAAGATTGTTCCTTGTATTTTTGTACAATAGTGTATATTATCTTCATTTCCTTCTCATGAACTCAGAATTACTTCAAAATTAATATATCATTTAAACCCCGAGTTATCCTACAGACCTACCTTGTCACTCTATTGAAAATTAGTTTGACTTGAAAATATCACAAAGTGGATAGGAAAGAGAAAAGTTTGGTGTTATCATCACAGTGTATCTTATTATGGAGTTTTCTGCTGACATACTGTCCTTTACTCCTACTCTTATGTTATTAAATTTAAAATGGCATTTTCCAGAACTCAAAGGACTTACTAACAAGAGGAAGTCACTGAAGGGAGATGGCTGCCTAAGAGGCCTCTCCTGGACTTAGGACTTTTGCTGATGCTACAAAGGTCCATTATTTCTTTCTTGTTGCAGCTGACAAGTCAAGAAGGAGAGCCCCTGATATCTAATACACCCAGAATAACCATTAATGTCCTCACCTAAGGATTGACCTCAGTGCAAGGGAAGCACAGATATAACTGAGGGTTGTAGCAGAGATGTGTCATTTGGTGGATCCAAGGTCAAAAAGGACAATCTGTATTGGACTCCCAAGCTTTCATCAGCCAGATTAACCCAACTCCAACTTTGGATGAAGCAACCCAAAGAAGACGATCAGATAAGACAGGTGCCATTGGGTACAAAGTTAGTCAAATGGAGCTCCTTCATCAAAAGGTGAGATAGTTGGCACCAAATGGTAAAGATGGTGAACCTTGGAGCAGTTAAGCCTTTCTGAACCAGGAGGTATACTGCTAGTGGGTGCAGAGCTAACAAACAGATTAATGACACTATCTCATTACTCTACTGCCCTGAACCAAGGACTGACTGCTCTTCTGTGAGTCAGAAGCCCTGAACATGCTTACTATACCATACCTGCAACATGGTGGGCATCTCAATCAAGTGATGGCTGACAGTTTTTGTGGGAAAAGCTCTGCTACAACCACAGGTCCTTAAGTGAGGCAACACACATCTTGCCCCCAACATTCAAGAGTGTAGTAATGGAATACTTGCACTTGAGCATGAAGCAAATTTGGGGCCCAAAGATAGTCAATCTCAAGTACAGCTGCAGGTTTGATCCAGTGAACAACCTAATATGCTGAGTTCAAGGCTTAAAATAGGGGTACCATAGAGAACTTGGCTATTTATGCAGACAATCTGCACCGTTTGCACAGTAAAGTGTACCCTGCAATGGCTTTAGTGGATTAAATACCCTCATCAATATGATTGAGGAGGAGGCATTACCTGGATGTGAAAAATATTTACACTCTTACAGTTTGGTTTGATTTGTTTTGAATTTTATGCAAAGATACATGAGGGCTATCTGCGCAAACCATTCCTAATTTAGCAGTGAAAGACTAGAGAGAAGACAGCTAGTCATCACCACCCACCACCAATATTTGGGCTGCTCTGTTAAGAATGAACAGTGGGATTGACCATCACATTATAAAACCCCCACAGCTGACAGGACAAGCATGTTTGGTGGGATGGGGATTTGAACCCATGACCTCCAGACTGTGAGTCAAGCATTTTAACCACCTGCCCATGCCAGACCCTCACTCTTGCAGATGCAGTCCTATGGTGATGAGAAATGAAGTGGTAACATCAAACCAGTCACAAGAGAGGAAGAAGTCTGCAATTGCTGTACCTCAAACAAACCATCCTAAACAAGCACCTACAACATGTAGGGTTTACCAACCACCCACACATCCCAATTCAACTACACTGATACCCAGAGAACAAGCAGGACTACCCTGGTCCTTCCAAGGTTTTCATGTCCAAGCCTAGGCCATTGATTTCATCCCTGAAGAGAAGAGCAAAGTGTTCCCCCTTCTCTGTGGTGCATTGGATCTTATGAGAACTGCCTGTAACTTACCAAGCAGAAAAGTAGACAAGGCTATTGGTTTTGACTGATGGCTCAGCAGGTGCAGGAAAGTAAACACTGACACTACAAGTTAAGTTGGCCACACTTGGGGAATGCAGAGATGGCTTGCACCACAAAGTTAGGTAGTCAGTCCAGCTCTATCAAAGCTAGGTGGATCTTGACACATGCCTGTCAGAATACATGAGTGAGAGATAGTTTCTGCTTAATAAAGGAGTGTCCAGGACATTGACCAATCCCGTAATATTTTAGGCCTTCTGAGCAAAACCACTACTCGAGCAAATGTTCTGGCAAATAGCAATAAACTAGACAAGAAGACAATATAATATTACCATTGGCCTATTTGTAATGATAGAAATATCATAAACCTAATTACATAAACTAAACACTGTGGCATATAATACTGGCATGGTTAAATAAGAAATTGGCAAAAATACAAGTTGATCTGCAGGCTTAGCCTTTTAGTGACAAACATGTACATTGCTTAAAAAGATTGTAACTCAAAAACATTCAGATGGGCTATAAAATATCCAAGTTCAAAAACAACAATTCTTGAGAGTAAAGACATCATTCCTATACAAAAGTAACCTATGTGCTGTAAAGAGTTATGTCCAAACCAAAAGTTTGGAAAAATTCCAGGCACTTTGTATCAGAATAAACCTAAATGTCCTGACTAAGTGAGGGACCAAAAAAAATGTTTTTCTAATTCTATTTACATCTTTACAAACCTTTAATTACAAAAAATAATCATGTTTCCATAAGAAACAGTCTGTGTTCACAGGAAGTTAAGTGAAACAAACTCTTTTTTTTATTTGTTTGCTTCAGCTATTCACACATAGTTACATAAGAATTATCTGCACTAACTGTTCCCAATTTTGAACTGATGTAATGACATTCTCCTTGACCAGATATTTCAAGGTCATAAACCTGCTAATTCATTTACTCAGATATAGGCTACATTGCAACCTTTGTTATTAAGTCTCAAGCTTGGACATATGTTTTTCTGTACATATTTATTGGCAAATAGCAAACAAGCAATACAGAAACCAGTAACATCTGGCTTGGCTTAAGAGAGTTCAAGCTACTTTGGTTATTTGTGACAAACACTGTATAAGATTACACATATTACTTTGTGTTGAAAATTTAGTTTAAAAAGAAAGTTTATACTGATCCACTTGTCTAAAAGAATGACTTTGCACCAACAACTTTCTCTTCTGAAAAACATTATTACTAAATTATCAGTAGTTGTGCTATTTTATTTCATATTATCCAATATTTAGCATTACCTAGATTCTGGCAAGTGGAGCCTATCACTGTTTTTACTGAAAGGAAAATACCCATTGAATACAAAATGACTTTCACAAAAAAAAATTACCAAAATTAGATAACAAATTTGATTTATAATTTTTTCCTCGCAAAATTTTAACAAAAAATACATGCTTTACAAACTAATTCTTGTCAAAAAAACTATTACAAATTCTTATGCTGTTCACCAAAGCACTCAAGACACACATACAGATTGTTTTATTAATTAGAGAGCAATATTTTGGCACCCTTTTTATCTTCTTCCTTGTTTCTGCTCTTTCTACTTATTTTTTTTTCTTAAAGACTGGAACCTATTCATTAGGTGTGACTGCATCCATTTCACTACAAAAAATCCCTTTTGCCTGAGTGAAAGTTTTGGGTCAACTCCATTGGCAGTGAATTTGTTAAAGTGTTAACAAACTAGTTCTAAAAAAAATTTATATTACAGAATTTATATCAAAATTATTTCAATGATGTTTGTTAATCATTTGGTAATGTTAGGTTAATAAGTGACCTGATGAATTTACAACAAATGCATAAAAAATGAATAAAATACAAGTAAGTTCTTTAGCCGTTCTTTTTTAACTGAAAACAGAGAAAAAACAAGAGCAGTTCATCACTTACTCTAGCTTTAGTAGGTACACGTCCAATGTACACTTGACCCTCCATCCAGAGATCAGGCAAAGATTCTTTTCTTGGGAGAGTCCATACATGAATGTTCTCCCTTTCATTGATCTCAATTTCTACATCCAAGGTCACTAAAGAATTATGATATACACTAATACATAAGCCAATATATATTTAACTCCAAAGTTTTCACTGTATAAGGACCTATTATTAACTTCAAGTGATGGATAAATGTATAAATATAATAACAGTTCAATGATGTACAATGCAAATAAACACTAAATTGTATTAATAACTAAACAAATTTTTACATGGCATTTTTAACAGATGCTCATTAGTATGTTAATTCACAAAATCCAGCAAAAATAAATCACACACAGTTTATTCTTGTGGTTAATTCTCTAATTATTCAATAAAAATAAATGCTCTAGCAATAATGGTCTTTATAAATTTTCATTACAATTTAGCATTAACCAGCTTAAGTATTGGTTTCTAGAGTTACATACAGACTGGTTTGTCATGAAAATATTTCAAGGGTTAAGTGAGCCTTTTTTTTCTTTCCTTGAAATAATTATATTATGGCTACTCTATTAATCCTGCTGGTGATATTTATAAAATACTGATGAATCATTGCAAATGTGCTTACATATTTGTAACTATTTATTATTTACTATAAGTAATTAACTTGTTATGGAGAGGGAGGGGAGGCTGTAACACAAAGTCTACTAAAATAAAGATACAAACTAAATGTCAACAAGTAGAAGAGATTTCCATATTACTTGCAATAATATAGACCAAAACAATTTTTTCTCATATTCACAACAATTAACTACATTTACAAAAACAACACAGTCAATGATGCACAAAGACAACAAAATATATATAAGCTCATAAGTATAAAGATTGATTATATTCAAGGAAAAAATATCCTACCTGGTCCTTTGTAGTTGTACCAAAAGCTAACAAAGCAAGTTGCACCAGAATCTTGAAACCTTGGACCACTAATCATCAAATTATCTTCATTGTTATAATTTTCTTGAAAATAGGCTGTCATGTAGTATCCTGTGTTATCAAAGAGTAACTCAGTTTTATAGAGATGAATGGGAATATTGCTGTATATTTATATACAGTAAAACAATCCATTAACAGCTGTGTTTAAATATTATATGTTATGCAAGTACTCTTATTATCCAGGTTTTCCAAAATAGATACCCTAACACATATAAAAACAGCCCACACAACAATACTTTATTTAAAATTACTGTACTTGTACCTTTTTCTGAGGAAATGGTGTGGTCTGTTTGTGGTCCAAACTTCGAATTTCCATCAGTTCGAATCCACTTGTACATCCCCTGTACATTAGCATTGACATCTTCCCAGCCACACTGACCATGTTCAAAGTCACAAGAAGAACAATTTTCTTCATCAGCAGCATTAATACAATCGATTCTAAAGTTACAGACTGCACCTTGGGATACATGTTGATCCATGCCACAGTTAAATGGTTCCACTACTTCAGCTAAAAAATAACACAGATATTAAAACAACCATCAAAGGATTTCACATCTTTGTTCATCAAACTATTTCAGTTAATGATGTTTTATATTTTATAATTGATGTTTAGCCTTCCTAAGTGGCAAAAGCTATGTATTCAGTGATGAATCGTCCATCTGTCTGAGTGTGCCATAATTTGAATACTTTTTGATATATTTTTAACAAAGGTTCATTGCAGATGGCGTAATAACCTTCATCAACTTATAATGGGTTGGTGTAAATCATCAGGTCCCATAGATTAATGAAATTTGTTATACCATCCATTATTTTCATTCAAAAATTCAGGAGGTTTTAGAGATTATGCAAATGAAACTTGAAAATTTTCAGATGAAGAAAATTATTTTTAATCTTAACATGAAAATCACTTTGCACTCAAAGCAGTCAACACCCTGACTTCATATATTCAGACTAATTTTTAGTAAAAATACATAATTAAAAATTCTGATTTTTTGTCAAGAAAAGACTTGTAATGTTTACTAGAAGCTTGAAAAATTTCATGAAGATACACAAAATATGCTAAAGGTTATAGTATGGAAACTCTGATGGTCATCAATTCAGTAGTGAAAGAGTTCAAATGCAGAATAACTTTAACACAATATAATGGTGTATTATACCAATATGAGATTCATATCATGTATAAAAATACACTTCATTCCATCTTTCTCTCATTAAATTCCATGTACCAGCTGAGAAAAGTTTTGTTTTCAATATTTTCAATGCTTATTATATTTACTTGCAATGGGAAGTTACTCAAACAATTTCATTAATATAAAAGTTCATATGCTTCTTAGCTAGAGTTTTCTGTCAGTGTATTTATAAATTATTTTACAATGTAAAATAACTGCCTTTCTTGATATCGTGGTAAGCAAGCACATTATGTATTTCCTACACCACTTGTGTACTATAAAAATGTTCAAGCATTCAGAACATACTAAGCATGTATTCTTAATATAGAATGCCAATCAAAAAAGCCACTAAGTTCCTCTCATTCTAGTCACCTACTAATCTGGATCATTCAACTATGGAATCACATGCATTTTCTCATGGGAAAGATTCCTATAAAATAGAGCACACTATACCAAAATAAAAAGTCATCTTTTCCACTGACAAATCAGATGATGTCTCAAGGATACAACACCCATTATTTTGCAGTGAGAGTGACTGTCAGTCATGTGATCGTTCCTACATCCTGAGAAGAATGACATTGTTATTTTAGTATATAACACTAATATTTTTCTAATCAGAAAATGTATTTCCAATAAATACTCACCTCTACACACAGATAAGATATGCATGCCACAAGCTTTGAGGCAACTCTCACCTAATTTAACATGCTTCAACATGAACTGTGCTGGTGCATGATGACATCATCATGCGACAAGTGACCTCTACCAATAGGAGTGTAACACAACCTCCATTTGCAGTAACTCCTCCTATGCATCTGCACTCTTGTAACTTCATTCTTTGACGAGGTAAGATAAAAAAATGGGCATCAGAAGTGGGGATGATGGATAGGAATGTGTGAAGAGGTTCATATCTATCGGAAATACATTTTCAGATTAGGAAAATGTTAACTTTGGAGACAATAACTCACGTCTTCACACATAAAAGCTAAAATCCCATGATTAATTAGTGGCAGAGACTGGTGCAACATTGTGCCTAAATGAG
>NW_013667965.1:18518-23944 GCF_000517525.1 Limulus polyphemus | reverse complement strand
TTATTCAAGTATGACACAGAAAAGCTGAGGCAAGCCCAGCTACTTGAAGTTGGTCTTTCTAGTCCCAGTATACTGAATATGAAACTGGTTTTATAACTAAGTTAGTTTATGAATAACTAACGACCTCTCAGTAAGGAGTTTTACATAAGTTAAAGTTTATTATTTAAAACAGATTTATATTTATTATTAAAAATAGAAAAAATATTTTTAGTTGTGTATCTTTATATCCATTATGTTTTAGTTTATCTATGAATAAGGAAACATTATCCATTAAAAAGATATTACTATTGCATACCATTAAAAATATTTTCAGTTGTGATATAATAATTAACGTTGAATATTATTTATGACTTTAACTTTATACACAAGTGCCAAAATACTATAATTATAATAATCCCTTTTAATGAAACATTAGGAATAAAACTATGGGGTGTAGGTAAACCAAGGATGGAAAAATTTAATTTCCTTCTTTTATCCAAAATGATCAACTGAACTCTGCCTTCTACAAATTAAATGTCTATGTCTAAATAATTAGTGTTAGAATTATTACTATTGCTTTTTTCTACAGTCAATTCCTTAGGATATATTATATTTGGGGCAAAGTTTAAATTATTTATGAAAATTAAATCATCAATACATTGTAATGTATAGTTAAATGAATTAAGATCTAAACTATTTAACTTCAGAATTTTGTATTTTGCTTGATAGATTGGATATCCTCAACATCTTTTGGGTGCTATTACCACAAGCTTTATCATTTTATATATATATATACACACACACACACATATACATACCACATTGATACCTCAAGTGGTCTTGCAGAACCCCATCTCAACAGTGAGCAGTGGTTGAGCCAGGAAAAATGGTATGATCCATTATCCTGGCTCGATGCAAATTTTGGGTAAGTATACCCTGGGAGGCAACACCAGCCAGCTGGTTGGATCCTACGAAATTAAAAAGAGGCTCTGAAAAGGAAATTTTATATACCCATCTAGAGACGGTGAGTTAATTGAATAATGGAGATCAGACAAAAACCCTCAGGAGATGAAACAGCCATATGGTGAAAATAATGAGTGATGAAAGTGTTGGGCATTGTGCATGTGCCTGCCTGCAAGAGAATGAGTAAGGTGATGAATTTGATGTGAAGAAATATACAATAGCCTACAAACATCCATATCCAATGATGCATAGACCAGTCAGAGAAGTTGATGGACTCACCCAGTAAGGGTAGAAGGAGAAGGGTCCTAGAATAGGCAGAAACAATGACCCCAAAGGGGGAAAGTACATGATAAATAACATCTAACAGCCTGAAAAGGACATAGTAGCCAGGGCTGAATGAACATAAAGGTGAAAGATAGAAGGAAAGGAGATAAGAGAGAAAGTGTAGTCACCTTCCCAAGCAGCTAACGTCTCAGGAAGGAAAGACCAGTCTGGATAGGGGAGTATATAAGTACGATGGAAAAAGAGTACGAGAAGAATCAGTCACATAGGTATCTCAATGATGGTGGCCACAAGCAAAAAGGAGAAGGAAATAAGTTTTAAGATATATGTGGCACAAAGAGCAAGAAGCCAATGGCTTAAATGGGTCATGTGTGAGAGAATACAAAACAACACTGAGGTCCCAGTCTGGCATAAAATTTGAGCAAGGAAGCCAGTGGAGAAGGAAGGATCACAATAAAGTGGAGAGGATCGGGGTGAAAACATCCTGTGCCACCTCAAAACCACCAGTAGTAGTGACTGACAAACCATGGTCAAATTAACAGTTAAAGAAGGTAGAAAGATGGTGTATAATAGGCCAACCAGGAGGAAAAGAATGGCAGATGGACCAGTGACAACAGACGTGCCACTTACAATAATATAATGACAAAGTGGAATGGCAACAGAAATGAGATGAGAGAAAGGCTGCATAATCAGAGAGTTGAGCTCAATAAACGATAGACTGGACAAATCTCATACATGAAGATGGAGGACAATATCCTTTGATGAAACAGTTAAATGTAAAATTTAAACAAGAGAGAGGGGATACTTGGCAAAAATTTAGGTGTCTGGCTCCCAAGTAAAGAAGCAGAAAAAACCAAGACTGAGCTGGCCAAAGAGACACCTCCAAGAGGATCTGGCAAGTGGTATCATGAATCAAAGTTAGGACCCGAAGGGGGATAAGAAGATAAGATAGAAAAACGTGAGACCAGTCCTAACTAAATGTATTGAAAGCCACAGCCAGATGATGGACCAGAGACCAAGAGAGAGGAAGCTTTGAGTTGAGAGGGGTGACAAAGACGTCTATGAGGGGTGTGCCCAATTGAGAGAAAATCCAATGAAAAACCTATGGAAGGAGAGACCATTCTCTAAGGAGAATGCAGTCCAGTTGAGAGAAGTGATCTTAAACAAAGTTCACAACACATAACAGGAAATCAGACAAATATGATAAGAATGAGCCCCAAAATGAGGGTCCCAGGTATGAAAACATAAAACCCTAGAATGTGTACCCCTTGACAGTTGATATGACACAATCATGTAATTGTCTAAATGGATCATGAACAAACAATTCATGAGGTTATGGGAGCATGCTCGACAGATGTCAAGTGGTTTGAACCTGTTAACGTGAAGTGAGCACTCATCTTATGTCCAAAAGCCAGATGTCATGTTGTCCTTCAGAGATGCTCCCCAACCTGACAGAGAAGCACTGGTGAAAAGGTGAAGGTCTGGTCTGGGAAGACAAAGGAACTCATGAGGTAGTGTCGGGATAGTTCAGCCACCAAGGCAATTCCTTGAGTAAAGGAAGGGACAGATAGAAAGTCGATGACAATGGATTCTGTGAAAGATTCCACTGGTCCTGCAATGTCCAACGGAGGAGGAGCATGTGTGCACAACCTAAAGGAATGAGTGGTCCTAGGGAAGTCAGAGTCTCCAAAAAAAGAAGAACCTCTTGTGCAGGATGAGAAGGAAAAGTATGAATCTTAGTGACTAATCACTCCATAGTTCATAAGTAAAGAGGAGAAGTCTGAGAAGAGAGTTCAAGAAAATGCCCAGACATACAAGATACTGGGTGGGCATAAGAAAGCAACTACCTGAAGAAGAAGAGAAGAGTGAATGGAGGATTCCTCTTGGGAAAGGGCTAAGAGAAGTGAATTATTCATTTGAAAGTCCATTTTATATACATTATGCTGTTGTGGCACAGTCTAACTGGTTGGGTGATTGTCAACATGTAAGTGTACTCTGGTGCTGTTCATTTTCCAATAACAGAGGGATGTAATCCGATATTTGCCTTTTAAACCAATTTTATTCACTGTTTTCATAATTATTTCCAACACTATTTATATATCAATTAATTTATAGTTACTGATAATCTCTGTTAAAGTTGAGTATAAAATGCTACTTACGTTCACAAGCATCTGGTATCACTCTAATGTCGTCAACAGCAGCATAACCTGTGTGATCACTTCCAAGCGTTCCAACAATGTACACCTATGTTAAAATCAAGTTCATCTACATGACAGTTCATAAGCTTCTTGATTTAAGAATAATAACGTACTGAATAATGTTAACTAACAATATAAATCAAAAGCTCTAGCAATTTAATATCATTATAAGTTTGTGTCCTTAAAACAATTAAAAAATTATCTTCATTTGAAATAAAAGTAAACAGAACCCATATTTCTAATTAACAATTATAAATATATATATGGAATTGGAAATAACTGTATTTCAACAAACCCAAATATATTTTCCTTCCTTGTGATCACCAGGAGTGATGGTAATCTGAGCTTTCTGCCATTTGTCATTAGTGGTGTTTCTCCAAGAACTAACAAGATATGATGTTTCATAAACATCACTCTGGTACACTTGAAGAGTTGCCCCATCAGCCACATCAGGAAGGGCATACCAAAATTCTAGGCAGATTGATTCCTTGACAGACAAACGCTCAGACATTAAAACAGCTCGTTGACCACTTAAATGATGGTTTCTGGGGTCTAACAAGATGTAAAACCCTTAAAAAAAATAAGACTGTGAATAAAACATCATATATGAGTCAATAAATAACTAAGAAAGCTATTCTCATCTTCTTGACCTACTTCATCAGCTATTTTAATAGACTGCAAAAGCAACATATTTTTTGAGTGAATCTGAAAAATAACTTATATACTAGAACAAGAAAATAAATAAAACACCTAAACACAGTGTTTCACCAGCATCACTGATCAGGTAAAGATCACAATAAACCCGAAGTTTTCATAAATCTTAGTTAATACCACAGGTTAATACAACAAACACTGGATCTCTCAAACAAATAAAACTAATTTCTGGAAATACACATAACTTTTTTGTTTAAAAGTCATAACATGGCTATTTAACAGGCTCAACTTTAGGTTTTCAAGAAGATTACTGAAAACAATTTTTAAAAATGTTTCTTTCATTTAGAAACAGAAACTAAATATCCATAGAGAACCATTTTTTTTCCACATTTTTATTCTGGGGTCTGTTGATGATTATTTAAATGATGATATTTTGTACTTGATAGCATCAGTTTTTTGTTGTTTTTAAAATTTTTTTGAATTTACTTTTACTTATTTAAGATCTTTATTAACATTTTAATGGCCAGGTTTGGATGACTCTTACTAAATCATCCACTATAGTATATGATACATTTCTAATTTCATTCCTAGAAAATCTTCCAAACAAAGCTTTTTGTGTTACATCTGTGTAGAGCACAATTTGAAATCTTTAGGGAAATTTCTAAGTTTTACCTTTTACCCTCTTTGAATCAGCCTTGTTTACTACATACAAAATGTACAGATTATACATATTCAAAGACTTATTAATTAAATAAGTTTAAGTCAGTAAAGGTACAAAATCATGTAAGCATGAACTACTGAATGAAAATTATCCCAATAGAAAGTTCAACTTTGAAAAATAATAGGATAGTGTTTATGACTGATTATAAAAGACCACATTTGTGTCCAACTAGCATAACAAACCTATCAGCTGAGACAGAATAAAATATAGTTTGTTTGTTTGTAATTAAGCACAAAGCTACACAATGGGCTATCTGCAAGCTGCCCACCATGGGTACTGAAACCCAGTTTCTAGCATTGTAGGTCCACTGAGGGGCATAAGATATAGTGTATATCTTGGCAGGTTTAGCAAAAGCTTAAACCAATTAACTTACTATAACAAACAGATAAAATGCATTGTTGTGATAAGGACTATATTTCTAGTAGCTTAGCTACTAATTGAGATGATTGAAAAGCAATTACTTCAAACACTTAACAGCTGGAAATATGTTTGTTTGTTTTTGAATTTTGCGCAAAGCTACACGAGGGCTATCTGTGCTAGCCATCCCTAATTTAGCAGTGTAAGACTAGAGGGAAGGCAGCTAGTCATCACCACCCACCGCCAACTCTTGGGCTACTCTTTTACCAACG
>NW_013667965.1:5752-17563 GCF_000517525.1 Limulus polyphemus | reverse complement strand
CAGCGAATAGTGGGATTGACCATCACATTATAACACCCCAGGGCTAAAAGGGCGAGCATGTTTGGTATGACGGGGATTTGAACCCGCAGATTGCGAGTCGAGTGCCCTAACCAGCTGGCCATGCCAGGCCAGGAAATATACTCCACCAGAAAACTGAAGTGATATATATGCAATAATAGAACTTTATAGTTTAGTTGCGTGAAAAAAATAGATATCAGTGAACAGTCCAGAATCTTAAAAAAGACTCATGTGTTATTCAGAGTTTGTTAATATTTTGAATTATATCATAAAAATACATAACATATCTTGAAAATACAGTAACTGCATTTCTTTTTAATGTATTGTCTAAATACCAAGGATGTATCTATATGAATTATATTTTAAGACAAATATTTGCTCAAGAGATGCATTTTCTTTCGTGTAAAATATCTAAGTATATTTTTTATTTTTCTGAATTATTTGAAAGACTTTCACCCTTCCTGTATTTTCAGCTGATATAAAATTAATTTTTCAAAGTATAAAATTAATTCTACAGTGTTATTAAAAAAGTATTACATAATGAAATACATCCCCCTCAGTTCAGGTGTATTTGGTTTTCTTAATATTAAGGATTTTTTAGAAGCTCAGTTGACATAAAAATGTTCTGACTCTAACTGCCAAAATTCCCATGTACACCAAAGGTAAATTTTTCATTTATTTAGTTAAATAACATTCAAAATAATTTTAGATGGAGAATATTTTTTCTGTCAAAAAAAATGTTTACCTTCCACTGACCCAAGAGTATGGTCTTCCATTGGACCCATGTTATCTTCAGCAATATGCCTTTGCCAATCAAAATCATCTATACGCATTTCTGCATGCTTCTTTTTTTCATCCTCTGCTGCAATAAAATATTAGATTAATGTAAGCTGAAATTCATGTAAAGCATATAAAAAGATAAAAAACAATTATTTTTAATTTAACAAAATCACTTCTTTTTATCATTTAAAACATTAATTTACCTTAAAATCCAAAAATAATTCATGCCGATTCAAAGTTTTTTGGATAAGTTTTACATTATTAATCCTTTCACTGCTCCATGCATCATATAATGATTCCCCAGTTAACTGCTCCACAAATTATATTATATTTCCCTAGTTAACTGCTCCACACATCATGTGATGTTTCCCTAGTTAACTGTTCCACATCAGTTAACTAGGGAAACATCATATGATCTAGGGAAACATCATATGATGTGTGGAGTTAACTGCTCCATGCATCATATGATGTTTTAGTTTTCCTTCCACTGTTTGAAATCCCAGGTGATATTTGGTTGTACCAGTGACCCATAGATATTACCCTGATACCTATACACAGCAGGAAAAAATGTATATAGTGTAAAAATTAGGCATTTATACACTAGTTTTACTGATTTATATTACTGTCCTAAATGTACTATTTGTACAATATAGTCATTTTATTCACAACCAATACTGTGACAGTGTATAAGAGGAATGTGATACCACATCTGAAAAAGATAAAAACAAACAAGTCCTGCTCACCCTCCCATCTTATCTCTCAGTCAGTAAAGGTCACCCCAGACCTGACCAATCCTGCTCTCTCCTCACCCAGCAAACCACCAAGTCTACACAGAAGTAACTGTATGACCTTTTGGTGTTTATTCTTTACTTTTGCATGCTATACTATGATTTCATAAGTTAAAAATATTTTTTGATTTTTTTGTGTGTGTACGAGGTGGAGGGTTTCCACCCTACCTGAGCAGTGAAAGGGTTAGATAGAAAAAAAAACGCCCAAAAGTATTGTTTACAAAAACAGTTATTTGCTGAGAGACTGACATGTATATGTACATGTACATATGTGTATGCTATGCTAATCATATCTTAAGACTGTATAGTACTTAAATTCCTCAAGTTCTTGTGAACAAGTAGCTTATTGTACAGTTTTCTATGTATAATTATAAAGAAAAAATCATTCACCATATAGAAAACCTTTGTTTTCATGAACATTCTGCCATAGACAATTTTCACCTTCAAAATCACAGAAACCTAAAAAATAAAATTGAAATAATGTTTATATTCCTCATTTGGTCTCTTCTCAAAAAATAAAATACATTATTGGAGCTAAGGTTTTAACTAAAATTACAAAGCATGAAGTGATAAAACATAATAATTGATCTCAATAAAATCTAATCCAACCCAAAACATTCTGATCCTAACAATATAATATAATTACAATCAGTCACAAAAAAGATGCCTATTTGATAATTTTAGCACTAAACCATAAGATTCAGATGCAGCCATCCTATAAAATTTAAAAACAACAAAAACTGATGAACTTCATAAATCTGATATCTTTGTTGAATATACAAAGTAAAAAACAGCAGTTGTACTCTAAACCTCTGTGTCTATTTATAAGAAGTTTTTACCAAGTGACAACAGATTTTTTCAGGCTTTATGATCACTTCATGTTTAAATTGAGTAGTCACTAAATTAACTAGTAATATTAATTGATTATAATAATTTAATAACATGTGCACATTAATGTAAAATCTCATGAGTAAATGTAATAAATCTGTAGATCTTTTCTTATGACTCAGAAACAGCTAAGCAGCATTAACTTTCATATTGACTGTATTTTAACCAGCATTACCTGGTGGTGGACAAAAGCCTTCTGTAACTACAATATCATCCAAGGCAACCTGAGCTTTTCTTTTTCATCTAGAAGCACTTCAAATGCTGCCTGAAATAGAAGCCAAGAACCATTTGAACTGAAATTATAGATACACATGGAAGTAAATTATGTAATAAAATAAGAAGGGCATGTGTAGAACTTATAAAAATTCATTTTTTACTAATTTATTTAACAGATATCCACTTAGAAGTCAAACCTTTTCCTTTCATCACTGACTGGATAGAATAGTAAAATCTATTATTGAAATAAAGGTTAAATGTGTAATATACCATACTGTAGACTTTTGTAATTTTTATAATACACCTACCTATGTGATAAGTAATTATAGCTTTTTTTTTATAAGTTTAGAAGATAAATCTAACTTTGGGAGGAGGATTTTTTTTTACATATATGCCTTTTAATTTAATGAGAAAAAAATACCCCCAAAAATTAGGTTTCCAATAGACTTCACTTGTTAATTCAAAAACTTTTGGTGATTTATTCTAAGTTTGACCATGCAGTAACTGTTAAAAATTTGTAACATTTAAACCACCAAAACTACACTTATGCGCTATTAGTCTAATAATGGCCAAGAAATTGCTTTAAAGACACCTCAAGGTTTCACAACTTTTGTTGACAGACTTCTAAATAATGTTGGTAAAAAATATTGGCTTTATTATCAACAGCTTGTCATGATGTGAAGAAATTTTTCTTTCATGGTTTGACAGTTCTTGTTTTTTGTTAAATTGTAATAAACAACAATTGAGTTATACATTTTCATAACATATCAATATTTAAAGTAACATATCTAATTTGGAATAATGATCTCCTTTAAGTATTGCATATTTTAAGTAAACTATTATTCAAAACTAAACAAATACTACTCTGCATTCTTCACGCTGTTGAAAATATTTTCACAAAATGTCAGGTTGATCTTCTGCTAGAAGTTTAAGAAGCTAGAGTGACTTAAGAAACACTAAAGTCTTGCCTTGTCAACAAAAGTTAAATTCAACATAAAATTAACTCATTAAAAGTTGTTTTTAGTTTGCAAGCTCATTAACATCAACTTTAAAACTTAATATCCTGAACATGGCTTTGAGTTTTAATATCTATCATCAACTAGTAATGTATAATTTATTATTATTCCTAAACTTTATTTCTTAACACCCAGATCTGTGTGATATGTGATTTATTAACAAGATATTTTGCATTTTGTTTTTGCTACATTTAAATATAAATGTGACTAACTACAATGCTTTTTTCTTCATCTGCAAATCATTATAGCCTAAGAACTTAGCATATACAATGTGGCCCATTGTTATTTGATAAATCTAAGCATAACTATAAACTTGAATAATGTTTTGTCTGTTACAGGTGCATCCTTGAAGATTTGAAAGATGAATCATTATGATGTGCCAACACAAATTAAAATTGTGGAACTCTGCTTTAAATATGGCTCTATTGTTGCAACTCACATAGCTTTCAGAAGGAAATTTTAACACAGAAATGCTCTGTGTCATAACACTATTCTCTCTATAGTTAAAAAAATTCATGAAGAAGGAAGTATTTGTCCATCCAAGCACGTGAGACAACCCACAGTGGAAACAGAAGAAAACATAGCTCCAATAACTGCAGCTATTGGACAAAGTTCTAAGAAGCCAACCTGTCACCTTTCAGCAGAAAGTAGTGTTAACAGAACAAGTGTCAGGCGTATACTCCAAGAGGATCTTCACCAAGTGAATGTTAACAGAACAAGTGTCAAATATATACTCCATGAGGATCTTCACCAAGTGGTGCTAATAGAACAAGTGTCAGACTGTAACGAATTTATTATTATGTATTTATTTTTAATATGAATGTTGTTTGGATTGAATTTGTATTTAGAAATATGCGTGACTTGTAGTATCAGATATGTGTTGCGTATAACGAATTTGTTATATATTTATTTTAATATCAACGTTTGTTTCGAATAAGTTTATATTTGAGGGCGTGTTTAGCTTACTGTGTTATTATGTATGGCGAAAGTCCCGCCAATTCTCCAAGATTATAGAATATTCGTGAACAGAAAGAATCAACAATATATCCATTTCCATATCAGACATTATTAGAAGGTTCTAGAAGATGTGTTTCACCTATAAAAAGAGCAGGGCATCACGTCAAAAAAACAACAGACAACTGAGAAGAGACAAGTCTACTATGAAACTGTTATAAATGTGTAAGCTATAAACTGTGATTTTGCTAAGCCCTATCAACCGGAAAATATACAACATTTGACCAGGAACAGTTATAAATTTCAAATGTCAGTGAATTCCCATCAAATGTTAATATCTCTCCAAGAATATTACTAATTTCTCATCGGACATTAGTGATTTTGTGAAAATATTATCTTACTTCAACGGTCCAACAATTTAGTGCCTGACAAAGCTAGCTAGCTTCCCGCCAATTATATATACGTACAACTCGCTGGATATCAAGGAGACTCTGTACTAGGAGAACAACTTTAGGCTATTCGTAAGTTAGTGAAATTTCTGTTCATGAAACTTGGTTTGTAATAATTAATCATAATAGTTGCTATTGTAAATTATACTATTGTATATATATATATATTAAAACGTATTTGTTTCAAAACAAAAACGGTGTGAATCAATCTTGTTGGCGAATACTGTAAATTAAATAAAATATCGACATATTTCTAAACACTAAATCCAGAGTACCGTTCAGCTATTAAACGTCAAATTATTTAACGCGGCTTTGGGATTATTTCAAATTCTCAATACGTAACACAGACATATACTCCATGAAGATCCGCACCTATGGCCACACATAATCCAGATTGTACAGAAACTTCAAGATGCAGATTTTGTAAAGCATACAACTTTTTCTTGTTGTTTTCTTGATAAATATAAAGAAGGTGACAATTTCATTAATTGTTTGTTAATGACAGATGGACAGCATTTAATGGATGTAATTCTAAAGAAGTAGTCTTTTTGTACTAAACTCCTATATTTGTACTTCACTACAATATAATAAAAACATACTTTTTTTGTTTCAGCGTTGTTGTGCTAGATATATATATATATAAATGGCCCACCCTGTATTAACATAACATATGTGTAATTTTTTTAAAAATATACATTACTAAAACCTATTAACTACCACACTTAATCTATGATTCTAATTCTCCAACATCTGGCAACAATAACAAATCTTCTCTTGGTTCAGAATTAAGTTCTACTTTAAACAGTAGAAACATTTCATTTTATATATGAACACACTTTATAAAAA
Organism: Limulus polyphemus; assembly: GCF_000517525.1. Lineage (NCBI taxonomy): Eukaryota > Metazoa > Arthropoda > Merostomata > Xiphosura > Limulidae > Limulus > Limulus polyphemus. The sequence goes on along the minus strand of NW_013667965.1, from coordinate 11,608 downwards.
CCCAATTTTCTTTAGAACATTCATCTTGTGTTTCATTATTTAGTATTTTTAAGGTACATTTATAATTTCTATATTTGTAATTTAATAGTTTATTCTAGCATTTGAATATTCAAAACATTTTAAAAACTTTAAGAACCAAACTTTAAACTCCAAAGCAGCTAATATAATATCAAATAACCTGTTCTGGAAATGTTTAATTTTGTCAAATAAGAAAAAACTTAGTACCTTTACACTTTATACATCTTTCTGTTTACCAAACTTTACATAAAGTTTCTAAATGTTCAGTTCTCATGTACAGTTACATGTTCCTATTGAAAAAGCAAGCCTGACAAAGAAGTGCACTTATAAATTAAAATAAAATAATCCATTCCTAGTTAAAATACCATTAATAAAACACTCACCTGCCATGGCAGTTTAGGGGATAATACGGAGAAACTTGCTCCATACCAGTACTGTCCAAGATCACCTTCAGTGCTCCAGATAGGATCTGACAAACCAGATGAAGTGTACTGATAACAGTTGAGACTTTCCTTCATTACTCCAGTCATGTGATACCAGAATGATACACAACTTCCTTCAGTTGCTTCATACACTGGGGAAAAAATTCTTGCCAAATGTCCAGCTTCTTTGCCTTCCTTGCCAGCTTGCTCCAGGTTCAGGTACAAGAAATTCCCTAATAACAAACACATTTTTAAGTATAACTCGTAAAAAGGTATTAGTTAGAGCCTGACAATAAAACTATTGTTTCTTACCACAACACCTACAAAAATCTTAAACAATAAATCTAACTTTTTGTATTACATTCTTCATTGTACAGCTCTCTTTCTGTGAATATTACCAATAGCAAAGTTAAATGTTGGGTAAAAAACGATTTTCCTAAACTTACAAAAAAGTGCTGACAATCCCAGTAAAGATAAAAACTTTCCAAATCAGCTGTTAAAGTTCACTCAAAGGATGAAGATTTAACTTCCTCCAGGAGTTTTCAAAAGTGCATGTTAATTTTCTGTGTACATGTGCCTTCCAAATTGTATTCTCTGTCACCATGAAATGCTGAAGTGTTGGTGAATTACATATGATTCAAAGCCACACAAGAACTCTGAATGATGTTCAACATCAATCATAACTAATAAGTTATTTTATTCTTAGCTTTTGAAAGCATACTCTCTCTCTTGTTTCAGAATATTATGTAAGAGATTAATTTGGACTACTGAAAAACTGTTTTCATTAATATAACATTTTATTCCATTATACACACATAGCATTTTTAAACATATTTCAACCCCTTTTCAACTTGCATTGTTTAGATATTTTTGTATGTTGTGAAATACTGTACATAGATATTTTCTATTACATAACTAGTTTGAAAACTCTAAAATTTGGATTTAACATTCTGATAAATGATGATGAATTTTCTTTTTTGCTTTCTCATTAGTAGATTTCATTTTTCTAATTTTTCAGAAATAATACCGAAGTCAAAATGTTCAAATAGAAACATCATCAACAAGAAATTACCTTAGACATGCTTATACATGACTTTTATAATAACCTTATTTAGATATGCAAATTTGTTTTTCAGAGAACAGCACCCTACCCTGATAAAAGATAAAGATCCTCCATTTTGTTTCTGTTGACCCTGTCATTCAAGAAATTATTGTAAAAAAATTCTGTTTTTTTCTATGTATTTAAATGCAATACTACATGAACACTAACTCTAATACTGACTTTTGTTCACAAATCTTGCCAGTCCTATTTTAGGTTTCACTAGTTACAATATAGAGGCTTTTATGCCCAATGTTACTTGTAATACTACTATTTTCATCCAGCTATGGTGAGCAAAGTGAGGCACAGGCATTCTTCACATATGCACTATACATATTAACTATGGTAACTATCTTCTATCAAGGAAAGCTTTCTGTTTGTCTGAAGACACTTCTCCCCCTAAATGATCTGCCTGATCCAGACCAAACTTGCCATACTAACTTAGTAGTCCAAAAGCAAACCAATTCATATTAAAATTTTCCATATTTAAACTTGAAAAATAAAAATATTTTATACAATAACCCCTATATTGCTTTTTGCAGTAGCTGTTGTAAATAGTTGAGTTTCAATAAAACTTGCACCACAAAAAAATTCTACAAGTCAAAGATTGCAAATACAATTTTCAGCATTTTGGCTTGTTTCCTATAAAAATATCCAGCTATAATGTGGAGAATAAAGATATTGCTGCTGTTTATGTTTCCTGCTATTTTCTGATTCATGTCATTTAACTTCCAGTTTATACTAGGGTTAGAATAAGAGTTAGAGACGTATTTCATAATTAAAACATTTTTAGAATATTTCTTACTTCTTGATGTAGAATATAGTTTTCTGTAGAAGCAAAATTCAGTATTATCATTAAATTTAATTTGTATCAAATTCAGATTGTAAAATTTTGACCACATCTCTACTGTGAAATGGGCTGCTTTGAATAAGAAGTGATGCAACTGCTTTGCCACTTTTTCCTCGTTTCTCGATATGATTGCTACACTTCCTCACTTCCAATCCACTTCCTGCCTTATAACAATATTCTTGAAGAATGAATGCTCATGAAAGTCCTCACAGAGATTTTGCTCATTTCTAGCCAAATTGTGAGTGTTTTCCAGATTTTCAAGAGAAAAAAAAAGATGGATGAGTGCAGTCTCTTTAAAGTAACCTGCAAAACTTTTAATGTAAGACAATTAAAGTGCATTAGAAGAGCTTCAAAAAGAAAGCTCATTATGGACTGAGAGTCACTTTTACTTGTAGACTTTTACCAGATATGTTGGGCTTCATCAAGTGCAGAGCTGGGTATGCAATTTTCTGCTCACAAAATTAATCAAATTGCACATCTTCTTAATTGTTAGTACTTATCTTTAAAAAAGTGTAAAATACTGTTTGTAAAAGAAAAGATTTTGAAACTGCATGTAAATTAATGTTACAACATTCTAATAAATCACATTTATATTTTTTGTGAAGAAAATAGAAACAACATTCAATTTTATTTCTAGCTTCATATGATCTAAAACTCATAAGTTTTATCTACAATTTCAAAGTCAAATTGGTTATGCTTAGCAGGCTAAAATAATTACTTTTCTTTAGGTACTTCCAATTCTGAATAAGATAAAACTTTTTTAGATTCTTATCAATAAACAGTAACCTACCAGCTAAAGTCTTTGTAGTGTGATCAATAATATTAAACAGAACATCACTACTGCTGCCAGATTTCAACTCCCAGATGATATAGTTAGCTGGATCTTGCCTGTAGTTGCACATATCTTCTGAGTCAAAAGTGCAGATTTCTACTTTCCAAAAAATATATATATACATAAAAGCATACCTTTTAAATATATATAGTGAACCAAAATGAAGTAAAAAAACATTAAATGCAAGTTAATAATAAATATTTTAATACAATCGTAATTCTAATAGATTGCAAAAAAGAAAGATTAAGAAATACATTACAATAAAGAAATTCTACTATAAAACTAGCAATACAAATAATTTTTAGTAATTAATATCCCACATGCATGATAAATAGCAATTAACATAAACCTTCCAGACATTGACAGTATCTGAATAAATACTTCAAATGGAACAAATCTATAAACTAGTGAATAAAAACAACAGCCAATCCTGTATCACAAGTTAAAGTAAAAAAAATTAACATGAGAAGTATTCACTGTCTGTGCTCAGAGCTTTATGTTTGTTTTTAATGTATGCCCTCTCTTATGCACTTATACACTTTATGATCCTTTTCAGATTTGAATGTATATCCTGATCTGCAACATTAAATTTTGAATTTTAGTCTTACAAAATGAATAATTTTAAATACAAAAACATGGCATGAATACTGAACTTTCAATTAGTAATCTTTAAAACCAGTACAGGCTACAACTACCAGCTAAGCAGGTGGATACTGAGTACTGAATGGATTGTTTATTATAATACAATAGCAATCTCTTCTGTACATCATCATATGTAGCTCAACACTTTTGTGAAAGTGGTGAAAGTTTCTAAATAAAACTGTGTTTTGCAAACAAGGACTTTCAAAAAGACCAATTAAAAATGAATCCCATTTTTTACTGACATAGCAAAGAAATAATTCTTTATTTCCAAAAACATGAATGCTCTTTCTTTTTCTAGCCCAGAACCTCTTAAAAGTAAACATGTTAATAAGTTATGTTCAAGCCGTGGTTTATAATGGCAACAAGTTCAGAAAGAAATATTATTCACTTCTATTTTATTCAAAACCACCAAGTGGTTACACAGTAAATTCAAACACATTTTAAATTACCAAATATTAATGATGAGACTTAAATTAGTCTTTTAGATGGCAAGATATTTTTAGTTATTTCTTATTATTTTAACTGTAATAAAATGCCTACATTTAGAAGTATAGGTACATTTTTTTCAACAATATACGTGTGTATATAAATATATATATATATATATATTTATACATATTGTTTATATCTACAACACCAAAAACATTTTTTTCTTTTGATGTTTATCAGAGAACTTTAAATTTACAAGTGACTCAATACATTCTCTCAAAGCTTAAACTATTTAAAACATAATACTTACCCTAAAGACTACTTTCACATACACTACAAAATATCGTCAAAATAACTATTCTTTACAAACTATATAATGCACAATGATCTAATAGTTTTGGAATCTCTAGTATAAAAACAAACATCAAATGATTACAAAACAGAAATACACAACTATAATGTGGGTCCACACAATTGGATCGAAAATGTATATACTATTTCTTACAAGTCGTTCATTTAAAATAACACCACATACCTTGTGATGGGCAAACATTTGACAAAATACTGATGTCATCTAAGGCAACACCTCCACTTGTTACCTCAGCCACAAACATAACCTGAAATAGAAAAAAGTTTCAAAAATTCTTACATGAGGCTGTTTTTTGCTGTTATCATTCAATTATGTAAAAGAAGTTGACTGATATTTATCACCTGTGCTTGTTCCATAACATCAGTACAAGATATACATGCATTATGTTTAAAAAAAAATGTTAGTTACTCAGGTGAATATTTCTTTAATATAAATGTTATTTGTCAGAATAGTTGTTTCTTGTTAGTCTGTTGCTTTTTTTCAATATTGTAAATAAAATGTTTTATGGTTTCTCTGTATCCTTGATAGTCCTTTTTTTTAGCTACATTTATATTACAAGCAAGGTTTTATACTTAACTTCTTTTTATCACCTTTCCAAGTACATTATATGATTTGTACAACTGCAACAGTAAATAAATAAATAAAATGATACATCATTTCACCACTGACTTACGAACATCATTTGTGTTTAAAGCATACATTTTTCAAAAGCAGAAAATACATCTGAATATCAATGATATATACATATATATGAAATGTGTGTTTTACACAAATAAACTGAGTGATTATGGGATTATTCTCTACTTATATTTCTTTATTATTATTAAACAGAAGACCAAAGAAACAAAACTGTGTTTGTGAGACATGTATGGATTCAGGTTGTAATTTCTGTCACATCTCTCATACTCATTCTGGTTAACTATAATGGACATAATCTGGTCATAAAAACTTTTCATGTAGCACCCATTTCAATACTCCAATCCCAAAGAAATTCATAGATGCTACATCTGGCAACTTGACCAGTATTTTTTCAATGGAATAGCATGAATATCCATTTCCTTCTCCAGCTGTATGAGGTATATGGTGGTGAATAGGATGAATGACTGGAAAACCTTGTCTTGATGAACACATACCCTTCTTTTCTGATGGAAATCCTTCTTCATTACGTTGCATACTGTTACCTGGGTCATGTGT
>NW_013667965.1:2291-4752 GCF_000517525.1 Limulus polyphemus | reverse complement strand
AAGAAGTATACATGATTATCAAAATAATTAAAAATAGATAAAATTTGCATTTTATGGTGGATACAGTTTTTTGGGGATTTCAAAATAATGTACTAAAACATTAAAAGTAATAAGTTCAAATCTGTAGCAAATATTAATATTATAATCATTTCTTATAAATACGATTTCCTAATGTAATTTTCCAAGATATTAAAGATCATAATGCAAAAAACCTTAATTTATTAAAAGTAATAGGCTTTATGTTTCTTAAACTACCTACATTTGTCAAAGTATTTATGAATTTTCAAAAATATTCGTCCACTAGTTTTATTGTTGGAATGAAATATAGCAAGACTTGCATTGCCTACTAAGAAACTTAGTAGCCAGTAGTCATCGGGTTAAGTGAACAGTATATCCCCAATCTAGAAATATCTTTATGATCTGAGTGTATGAATATAAGGCTGTTATATAACCTCCCCAAAGTAATAAATTTTTGGTAACATCACATAAACTATGAAATGCCAAAAAATGTCAAATATAGTTCTGATGCATTCTGTCCCACTGAGACATGGTTGTCACATGACTTCTTGACTTGTTTATTCAAAATCGTATTAATATAACTTACTGAACTCTCTGTATAATGAACATTTGGTACAATTCAGTTTATACAAAGAACAATAAATCTAATCACAAAAAATCATATTTTGACTACAAGGAGCCATCAAATATCATGAATGGCGGAGTAAAGATAGACATATACAAACATAATTTGCTACATTTTTATGATTTCATAAGATAAGAAAGAGTGATACCACAAAAATTGGTTTCCATGTCCAAAAGAACTATGGATAGAAAAGAAAATAGATTACTTTCTATAACTGAATCCTGACTTGTCCTTTCTGCTTGCACTTTTTAAAAGTTCATAGGGATTACTAAATGGTTTTAATACTACTAAAACATAGTCAGTTTCCTATGCTTTGAATCAATCAATTTTAATGTACATAGATGTTACTCACAAAAACAACCTTTGTGTTGGTCAGGCAATAATTAGTATGGATCTTAATGACACTCTTGAAACAATATGAACAACATGTTGCATGTTACTTAAAACAAGGTCAGTTTGGTTTTGATCCCATAACCTAGTAATGATACAGAATTACTTATTCTTTAATGTACCTTTTTCAGTGAAGCACTGTCTACAGATAATTGAGTGTAAAGCCATCGAAAACCTGAAGAATAGGACCATAACCATAATATTGTTTCTACATCTGAGTTGTTTCTTGAAAGTACTGCCAAGCTAAGGAAAATATAAAATAAAGCCCAACAATGAAAAAAGAAGGAAGAGTTAACTAGTTCGAATCTAACATTTAAGACAAAATGAAATCAGCACTAATAAAAAAGCATGAATTACTTTGGGTAAAAGAACATCTAAGTAAAAAGGTTTGTGACTTTAAGTTTTAGAAATTCTTAGATATTTAAAAAAATCCTGGTTTAGAAATCATCAACACCAAGACTTTAAGATATAGTAAAAAAATGGGGCATAAATAAATAATAAGATAAATTATAATAGCTGTAACATTATTATTTCCTCATAATTGACAAATGGGCTCTATATTCTGATAAAAGTAACTACAAAATATCTTTTCAAGGCTTCAATTAAACAAACGAGTCATCATTTCTAAGCAAGTCAAACAGTGAGCAAAACTCTGTTTAACAATCTAAAAGTAGTATATTTTTATACAGTATTTGTTCATTAATCATTTTAAAGTATTTTCAAAAATTTGAAGATGCAGTTAGATATTTTTTTTATTTTTTCCATTATACCTTAAACAATAATAAAATAAAAGAAAGTGAATGTCATTTTGACATACTGTCATTATTATATAATTCTGTGCAAAAATGCCTATAAGTTAAATGTTCAGTATTTTTTATTTTGATAATACATAATCAAGTTTCACAAGACATCACTCACATTCAGATTTTTACAAAATTGTCAAATTCTTGTTTCACTTTGACATTTTACGTGAAATGTCTTGCTCACAGTTAATTTTCTATTACACATTTTAAAAAATGTATCAGTTCTGATCTTGGCCAGGGACTGTGACATACTTCTGGAATGACTTGCAAAACATAAATTTTGATTGGAAATTATTCAGTGTTCAGGAAATAACTATTTCGTTATTTTGAATATTAAATAAAGTGAGCATCAGACACTTCTAAAAGAACATGTTTGGAATAGTGTCATCATTAATGAGAGTCTTTACACAGTCTACACTCTACAAGAAAAAATATAGTTAAGAAGCTGTAATAAGCAAGGCTATGTAACAAAACTTGTTTTCTAACTGAAACAGAGACTTAATAAAATAACTTGATTTGATCTAGAACCTCATAAAAATATTTGTCCAAAAGGTGAAGCAAGAAAAGCACTTGTTCAAAAATTAAATTAAAGATTACACAACAGTACTTATTTGCCAGATATATC
>NW_013667965.1:0-1820 GCF_000517525.1 Limulus polyphemus | reverse complement strand
TTTAGTATTGAAAAACTAAATAATGGGACTTTTTCACCAATTTTAATACTTTATGTTAACATAAATTCATTTTCAGCTGCATCAAAGATAACGCAATGGCAATAACATAGTGAAGTCAAGATAAATACAAAAAACTTTTAATACACAAATTATATGTATTTCATCACACATATCCATAGTTTGTTAATACATTTAGTTGAGATTAATAATTACAAAGAAATGCGAAAGTAAGTAGAGATAAAGTGAAACATAGCAGGCAATGAAATAAATTGCATTTGAATTTCAATTGGAAATGTATAATGTACTTTTACACTTTCCAAAATGTGACACTAAGTTGTTTCTGCTTGTGGTTTCTTTGCTTAAAGTTGCTAGTCTCTTTATGGGTATCTTTAATATCAATAAATTTTTTATTAATTTAAAAGTAATGGACTAATCTTGCTTTAAAATATATTTTACACTTTCAAAGAAAGTATGTGTGTTATACAGTCTAAAACTGATCCAGTACAAGAGAAAAGCAAGTTATTTGAAGTAATTAAATTTCTGTTTATGATGTATTTTCTGGTAGAATGTTGAGGAATATTACTATATCAAATACGTTGTTTTATGAGTTAATATATATTAATGTAAACAATGTTAAGGAGTTTTGCTAGATGAAGGAATGGTCAATAAGTTATGTCAGCTAAGAAAGTTATGTTTTTTAATAGAGTGGTTGGCCTTTGGAATAGGTTGCCTTTAGATGTGGTGGAGACAGTAAACTTAAGTGAGTTTAAGGGAAGGCTTGATAAGTAAAGGAATGATAAGGGCTGGCTTTGAGGGTTTTTTTTTTTCAGCAGTTTAGTTTAGTGGACGGGACAGCTTGGATGGACCAGTAGGTATTTGTTGTCCCTAAATATTGTGTTATGTTATTATGAGAGATTTTTTGCTTTCATTGACACTAACATTATGAATTATGATAAAAATATATCCCTATAGATATATATAATGTGTCTATGTAACACAAAAAGCTGTACTAATTTTGAGGAGCAAGTAAAAATACAGAGTAAATATTTTTTATCCATATAATATCTGCTTAACCCTTTCGAGACGGGTCACGGGTGAAAGGCCATGTCATCTCATTTGTTGACTTGCATTCAAAATTTTATTGAACTACTGTTTGATGAATTTATGTCAATAACTTTGGTATTAAACTGTAGATTATAATTCAACTTTTAGTACTATGTATTACTTAATTATTTAATTCAAGAGCAAATATTAAAAAACATAGATAAACATCAATTTTTGTGTGACACGTGGTATGTTGAATGCAGCACTGCTTCAAATTAGATGTTTGTGAAGTCAAAGTACTAAGTCTGGAGTTTCATACAAATTAGAAACTCAAATTATTGACATTGACAAGCGAGAATAAAAGATAAGAGCCTCTTATCTTTTCAATTTTTTAAAGGCTTAGCAACCTACATCAAGCAGCAACTGAGCAGATAGGTCATAACTAGAAGAGATAATTGTTTGCTTTACTTCGTTAGTTACTGTTCTATGTTTTAAGAAAAATAAGTTTGAGAATTACTTCTTTAGTTACTGTTCTATGTTTTAAGAAAAATAAGTTTAAGAGCTTATTTCAAAACAGCAACAATCTATATACATATATAACGTATAATTATTGAAATGTGACTGTATTTTACAAAATACTAGTCTACTAAAACACAGCCAAGACAAATTACTTTGTACAGACCAAAGGTCAGTCTTATGTTATTTGATACAGTAACATGAGTGCACGTCAGTGGCGTAGCAAGGGTTCTCAGCACCCCCACCTTTGAAATGTTTTT
>NW_013667964.1:156288-185202 GCF_000517525.1 Limulus polyphemus | reverse complement strand
ATCCATGATGCTTTTCTACCTTACAACCAGGTTGTCAATGCCCTGATTAAAGAAATCACTTGATTTGAAGCGAAAAACATGTGGATGTCCTCATTAACACCTTCCACATTTGCATACATTTTCCCATTAAGGTGGTGTTGCAGCGAAAGAAAAAGATGGTAATCTAATGGTGCCATATCTGGAGAATATGGTGGATGGGGGAGAACTTCCCAATCCAACTCCGTAATCTTGTGTTGCGTGAAACGTGCCACATGTGGACGTGCATTGTGGTAGAGAAGAAGAACACCTTTCCGATTGATGAGTGAAGGGCGTTTCTGACGAAGAGCTTGATTTCAACGTTCCAGTTGCTGACTATAGATCTCTGCATTGACAGTTCGCTGTGGATTGAGAAGTTCGAAATAAATTACTCCTTTGATGTCCCACCAAACCCAAAGCATCTTGAGGAGTTTTTCCATATTCATTGGATGTTTACGTATTGTTTCATGAGACACATACAATTTCAGGACAACTTAACGAGTGTGTTGCCTTGGGTTAGACTCAACAAGCGTCTTCAGGGCATCAATATCAATTCCAACATGTCGGCCTCTGCCACCACAGTTTTTATAGCTAAAGTCACCTGAACTAAATTTGCTAGACCATCGTTGACACTTACGAACGTTCAAAACATTCCCGTAAACTTCTTTGATATTATTTGTGGCTACAGAGGCGTTGTTTCCCTTCTTATATTCAAACAGCATTACATGCCGAATCTGTGTCTCGTCGTGTGCCATCACTATAAGGGATTAGAGTATACTAAACTTTACACATAATATAGGCTACACTAACGTGATGTTTAAGCGGTTCGTTTAACTATTATACGTGATGTACGTTTTTTGGGGGTGGTTAATGAAAGTGTTCCAAAAAAGCGACATTAATTTCTTGACGACCTGATATTTCGGTAAAACGAAGAAGTGAAGCTTATTTTATAACTTAAGCAGTAAATGATCTGTTAAATTGGCTTAAGCTGTAGCTCTGCTTAAGAATGATTAATCTCTCTGTTCTGTGAAGGTTTTGTTCGTCATTATCCTTGGTTAGGGTCTGAAAATAAGTTGATGGACGACTACATCACACTCAACTAAGACGTGTTCCAAAAGACTTAATCTATCCTTTGCCATTAAAGTTTCATATAAAGAAATTTTACTCACCCATAAGCAAAGTTTACACCTTAACTTAATCAATATATCATTTCCCGCTAAAGATGTTAAAGTTAAAAATGTTTAATCTCTTCAGCATTCGTGCCTCATCCTTAAGAAAAATATTTATTTTATCGTGATTTCTATCACCACACATTTAACAAAGCGTTTCGAGATTTAAGACTGGTTAAACTGCATATGATTCCTTGTTTAATACGAAATAGTTCTTAGTTATCAAACCTAGAGTGAAACAAAAGGTAATAATGTTGAATATCAAACCTAGAGTGAAACAAAAGGTAATAATGTTGAATATCAAACCTAGAGTGAAACAAAAGGTAATAATGTTGAATATCAAACCTAGAGTGAAACAAAAGGTAATAATGTTGAATATCAAACCTAGAGTGAAACAAAAGGTAATAATGTTGCAACTAGGTACCTATATTTTGTTTAATTTTACTTTTAGCGCAAAACTACAAAGTGGACTACTGCGATGCGCCTGCCAAAGAGATCGAACCCAGAATTTTTTGCTTATAAGTCTCAAACTTACCGTGAAGCCACCAAGGTACAATTTGTACCTATAATAACTCAACTATACCTATTAATCATAATCACCTATGTGACGTGATATTATTCGTGTTTGTTTTTTGTTTTTTTCTTATCATTATTGTACAAAAAAAAAACCTACCATGATTATCTACCCTGACCTTGCCGGTACGTGTAATCTTTGATGGAAATATAAAACAAAAAAGTCGGAAAATAAATAAAACAGTTTATTCATTTATTTTTGCATCTGGCTCAGCATGTGTGATGGGTTTCGATATGGAAAATACAAGGATCCCATCATCACTTGTCATTGTCAGTTCTCATAATGTGCCTCCTGGTGGTTTAGCGGTTAAATCTGAGACCTTATAATGCTAAAAATCGAGTTTTCATACCCCTAGGAGGGGAGGGGTAGAACCCAGATAGCCCATTGTGTAACTTTGCGCTTAACAACAAACAAACAATTTCATCAGGTTGATAAAGTGAAAAGAAATCTATGCATATATTGAGTTATCTTCACTTGATGAATATCTCTATCAGGCACCAGCAGTTTAATGGGGGTATAATAATAGTTGAGACCATTCTTCCTGGTTGTGTTATATGTAATTCATAATAATCATATCTTTTGTCTGCGGACTTAGAACGCTAGAAACCGGGTTTCGATACCCGTGGTGAGCAGAGCATATATAGTCATTTGTGTAGCTTTGTGCTTAACTACAAACGAACAAACAAATTACGCGCCAGTTTTTTTTCTCTTCTGCAAATGTATCTGTCATTTATGTCCTTACATGCCGGATGTGTGTCAGTAGTTAGCATACTGAGATTGTAATAGTGAGGATTCATGGTTGGCGGCTCGTTACCGCAAAAATCCATTGTTCGGTCAGATAAGACTAACCCAAGAAATGGTGGTGAATTGTGAATGTTTGTTTGTAGTTAATCATAAAGCTACATAATGGGCTATTTGTGCTGCGCCAAACATGAGTATAGAAACCCAATTTTTAGCGTTATAAGCCATTATATTTACCGCCGAGCCACTGGGAAGGAGAGGGGGGGGCAACTGGTTGACTAGTAACCTTTCCCCTAGTCTTTCAGTTCAAAATTAGGGACGGATATTAGCAATTAGTCCTACGAGTAGCTTTGTGCGAAAATCTGCTTCCATTTTCAAGCAAGCCAAACAAGCAGAACAAAATCCTTAATAAAAATTTCAATCGAAACGTCGGAGATTTAATTTTGTCTCTGGTGTTAAACATCGCTGATAAACGAAAATCGTAATCACTCATTTGGATGTTTGAGTTAAAATTTACATAAAATTAATGTACATATCCTAACAGTGACTAATTCTTCAGGAAAATAACCAAAAAGAGGTGAGAAACAATAGTTTTGCATTGTTTTCTCGCCTTTTCAAACTAATATAAAAGCACAAAACACAATACGCATACAAAAATAAATGAAAGTTGTTGTTTTTTTACGTCGAATGTGTTGTTTGTAGCAACATCCAAATGGCGTTCGCTTAAAGTAGGGTTGATCTTAAAACATAAAAGAAAGAATGCATGATCCTACACACAGGCCGTCGGTCTGTGTAATAATAAAAGCCTAGGAACTTGATCTGTAGCACTCTTTCATAGAAGTCTCTGTGTAGGCTGTTATTACCAATGACGTCATAATGTCTATTTGGGTTGGGTTTAACAAGGACACATCTGTTTCCGAAAGCTCATCCAATCAGGAAACAGCAATACCAGCAGGTAAATGAGCATGAGTTGCAATTATTATTTCAAACTCTACAGGAAATAGACTGAAATAAACAATGTCGTTCTTTCCCGTTTGTTTCTTAGTGTCGGTTACCGTGTTTAACGTGCTTCGATCCTCATCTGTCAACGACGAATGTTTAACAAGTCTAACAAAGAAAAACACACGATAAAAACAGTAAAACGCTTTATATAATTTAAGGATTTTATTTCTATTTGAAGATTTTTTACCAGTCTGATAGCAATAATGGTTTTAAAAAACTCTTACTAAAACAGTATTCATGTAAGAGTTCAAAACCTGTGTTTGAGCACCTTCACTCTGCGTTAATACTTTTAACTGCAAATGTGGATCGTTCACGTTCCGCAGTTTAACTTTCTCATTTAGATTAAAAATTTGGTCTTTTGTAGATAGTTTGTTATTTGTAATTGTTATTTTATGATAAATAGTTGCTCTGTCTCTGTTTGCTTGCTTTTTAGACTGTCTGCTGTGTCCACCGCGAGGAATCAAACCCCGGATTTTAGCATTGTAAGTCCGTAAACTTACCGGAGGGATAAATAATTGCTAGAACATAATAAAAGACATCTGAAGTCATTACCTGTTGAATAAGTTGACTGCTTGGATTTCTATGCATCTATATAACTACTTAAAATGGTATCTGTATTTTGTATTTATGATAAAGTTACTAAGACTACCTGCCATGCCTCTAATGTTGAACTATTTACAAGAAGGGAAGGCAACCAACTTGAAGTATTCTACCACCTACAATACACGCTAAGGGATTGACTGTCACTCTTATAACATACTCACGACTTATAGTACGGGAAGTATTTTGTGGTATCGAACCAGGCTTGCCAACCTCAAAATCCAGACTCAACCATAGGGCAAACTCGCACCCAGCTTACATTACAGGATCGCGACCAGATTTATTTTGAAAGCGCGCGTTTCGGGGCGTAGCAATTCAGCAGTTCCTAAAGATTCTGGTATTTTTAGAATATGAACTACTTATTCGCCAGATCAACATTATATACATACCAACAGTTAACGAAGTTTTTGAAATAAAAACACGGTTTTTATTCGGTGCAATAACTATAATTTCTAAAGAACACACACACACACACAAAACGAACCTCATTTGTGAGACAATTCTAAACGTTTTGAAAACACATTCACACAAATATGTCTTGAGATTTTCTATTTCCTGAAATGTGAATCGTTTTATTTTTATGTACTAACGCTCAGTGCCCGGATTAACGTAAGGGCGAAAGAAGCTGCAGCCTCGAGGCCCCAAAAAGCTTTACGAGGAAAGGGGGGTGGGGGTGGAAACGTTTTTAAAACATACATAGAATTCCATCGATGGACCCCCCTAAAAATAAATTGTACCTTGAGCCCCAGAGGCTTGATGTTCATACCAATCAGACTGCTGTAGATAAACGCCAGTTGAAAAATGCTTTGCTGTTCTGAAACGTACTATACCAAAAGTTGCAGACATCCAAGTTGCTAGTTGAAGTTAAGTATTTAATAAACTAAAGAACAGGGAAGGCATTTTAGTTGACGCACACGTAATTCATTATATAATATTTACATTCTGTGACACACAAAAACTAAGTATCTTTACTTACACGTAAATTTACGTATTATACTTTTTTCTAACACTCTAAATATGTTTTAGCATTGCCTTTCAACTTTACATTAAAACAGAAAGAAATGCCTATTTTTTTTTCTTCGGCACTTAGATACAAATCTCCGCGGAAAAAACTAGCATCTCCAGGTGCACTTGTGGGAATACTTTAAAAAGTTGGGCAAAAAGCGAAGCTATAAAACATCAAATTAGGATAACGAGGCCGGTGACAGTAGCTGCTACAAAATTAATGTTCAGTTCATACGTTACCCAGAAGCCCAATATATCTTAACTCTAAATTATCAAGTGTTTGGAATCCATTTTGATTTTGTGTAGTTCTTTTTTTTTTTACTGGAAATTGTTGTCACGGGTTTTTTTTTCTCTTGTGTAAAAACATTAGATCCAAACTGAGCTATAAAGATTAGATGTTGTTAGCTGAATTTTAACTTATTGCTATTTTTATCCAACTCGTTTGTTTTCTTAACGTCACGTTACAACATCTTAATTTAAATAGCAGATTTAAAAAAATGCCCGGCTTATCTGATTTCACAAGCTTCGACTTTATTAACCTATAAACATACCAACATACCCGGCTTAACTGATTTCACAAGTTTCGACTTTATTAACCTATAAACATACCAACATACCCGGCTTAACTGATTTCACAAGTTTCGACTTTATTAACCTATAAACATACCAACATACTCGGCTTATCTGATTTCACAAGTTTCGACTTTATTAACCTATAAACATACCAACATACCCGGCTTAAGTGATTTCACAAGTTTCGACTTTATTAACCTATAAACATACCAACATACCCGGCTTATCTGATTTCACAAGTTTCGACTTTATTAACCTATAAACATACCAACATACCCGGCTTATCTGATTTCACAAGTTTCGACTTTATTAACCTATAAACATACCAACATACCCGGCTTATCTGATTTCACAAGTTTCGACTTTACTAACCTATAAACATACCAACATACCCGGCTTAACTGATTTCACAAGTTTCGACTTTATTAACCTATAAACATACCAACATACCCGGCTTAACTGATTTCACAAGTTTCGACTTTATTAACATACAACCCCCTAAAATATCTGTCTTAACATATTTTACAAACTCCAAACCCACAAACACCCTAAAATGCCCGGTTTAACAGGTACTACGAGCTCCAACTTTACTGGCCTAACAATACCTGAAAATATCCGGCTTAACACACATTTTAAAAGGTACTTAGAAACTTCCAAAAATATTTGGCTTCGCAACCTTTACGAACTCTTGATTTACTGACCTATAAAGAACCAAAAATATTCGGCATAACAGATTTCACTAGTTTCAACTCTACTAACCTACAAACACCTGAAAATACCCGGTTTAACTCATTTCACGAGTTTCAACTCTCCTAACCCATAAACACCTGAAAACACCCGGCTTAACTCATTTCACGAGTTTCAACTCTACTAACCTATAAACACCTGAAAATACCCGGTTTAACTCATTTCACGAGTTTCAACTCTACTAGCCTATAAACACCTGAAAATACCCGGTTTAACTCATTTCACGAGTTTCAACTCTACTAACATATAAACACCTAAAAACACCCGGTTTAACTCATTTCACGAGTTTCAACTCTACTAACCTATAAACACCTGAAATACCCAGTTTAACTCATTTCGCAAGCGCCATCTTTACTAAACTATAGACGTCCTAAAATACCAAGCTCAACAGGTTTTAAAACCTCAAATTTTATATCAAATCCTAAAATCACTTATTTTTAAACACTAAAAACATATCCTTCTCATCTCTGAATATTGTTAAACAGTATGTTATACTTGGTCCAACAATCCTTCATTGTAAACAAAATATTATATATATATATTCTTCCCAACTTATACTTTCCCCAACGCGTTTTATTGTTAATTACCAGCGTACAGCAAAGCCTAAAGTTATTTTTTTAAACATTAGAGAATATCTATTTTAGTTTTGAACATTATTCAACACCAGGTTATATTCTCTTCAACTGGAACATTATTCAACACCAGGTTATATCTTCTTCAACTGGAACATTATTCAAAACCAGGTTATATTCTCTTCAACTGGAACATTATTCAACACCAGGTTATATTCTCTTAAACTGGAACATTATTCAACACCAGGTTATATCTTCTTCAACTGGAACATTATTCAAAACCAGGTTATATTCTCTTCAACTGGAACATTATTCAACACCAGGTTATATCTTCTTCAACTGGAACATTATTCAACATCTAATGTTCCAGTTGAAGAAGATATAACCTGGTGTTAAATAATGTTCCAGTTGAAGAAGATATAACCTGGTGTTGAATAATGTTCCAGTTTAAGAGAATATAACCTGGTGTTGAATAATGTTCCAGTTGAAGAAGATATAACCTGGTGTTGAATAATGTTCCAGTTTAAAAAGATATAACCTTTTAACACCAGGTTATATCTTCTTCAACTGGAACATTATTCAACACCAGGTTATATTCTCTTCAACTTCACTTACTGGTTAATTAAGAACAACTTGAGCATATTTTCAAGCATTAAAAGATACCCCACCCAAATATACTTATTTGTTAAGCACCAAATTACAGCCGATTTATTTTTGCTTTTTATACTCAAAGCAAAACCTTCATTCTGTAATGCTTTAGTAATGTGTATTTTTGCTCATGTAAACCACCTACGCAAGAAACACAGAACTGGTCACTTCATGCGTGTAAAAGTGGACTAAATGGCAAGGTTAGAGACCCCTAGTGTTTTACTGACCAGAATGAAGACAGTCAATTGGCAGCACTCGCTCTCTAAGCGTTTTGTCCGGCTCTCTGAGACGGATAATGGAGCTCACTGTCACTTCAATGAAGAGCCCACAGTTGTAAATACAGAGCGTGCTTAGCGACATCGCTGTTCAGACTTGGGCCATTCCGTCCATACCCGTAGATGGTAACCCTTACACCAGTCGTTCTCAGTCTTTATTGGTTAAGGACCCATTTCTAAATATTGTTGGCCAGTCGCTACCCAGGAAATAGCTTTAGTGCAAAAACACATCTAGCTTTCTAAACACCAACTAAATAAACGTTGATCTATTTTCAAAATCTGTTTTTGACCGTTTCACACCATTTTGGGTTGCGACTCAAGGGATGAGAAATGTTGCATTAAACCGCGCTCAACCCAGGCAATATGTACAGAATCTGACATTTGGTTGTCCCCGATGGAATAGTGGTAAGTATCGGACTTACAACGCTAAAATACGTGGTTCGATTCCCCGCATTGAAAACAGCAGATAGCCCACTAATACAAACAAGCTTAACTCCAAGATGTAGTTAATGAAAGGATTTTTCATGCTAGAATTAAGGTTCAGGAGAGAAGGCATCATTCTTCCTTTACTTAAAGAATTTGTTTATTTGTTGTTAAACACAAAGCAACACAATGGACTATTTGTGCTGTGCTCACCACGGGTATCGAAATCCGGTTTTTAGCGTTATAAGCCTTCAAACTTACCACTGAGCCACTTGGGGCATTACTTAAGGTAAAGACAATATTTTGGGTTTCCGAATAAAGGTTATACTGACATATGAGCTTTTGATAAAGGTGATTTAAAATCTAAGTAACAAAAAATAGACCGGTACTTATAGTGGTTGATAAATATACATAGATCAATTGTTTCTAAACACGCTATTTCCTAGTCAAGTGTTTTATTGAAGAACATACCGTCGGATGTGATGATCGTATTTACATTATGTATATCCTACATCCAATTAAACTGAGATCGCGATGTTTTCAATATTTCCCTTATAACACTAAGAAAAGAAATAAACAGAAAAAGGAGCTTGTTGCTAAGATAGGCAGTGAACTAAGAGTATTGGTTACTGAGAAATGTAATGAACTAAAAATACGGGTACTAAGAAATACATTACACCGAAATATATATATATATATAAATGTAATCGGTGCTAAGAAAAATATATATACTTGAAAGAACGTTTTTCAAGTTGGTGATCCACGTCTTCTGAACTAAAGTGATGACGATTACGACTTTCGTATTAAGTTTGTCTGTTTGAACATTTATGTTTCACTCAAATCTAAAGGAAGATTTAAATGGAAAACGAAAAACATTTGACAATACGAATCGTATATAAACAAACATATTACATCACTAAAAATTATACACGCAATCTGACCATAGTTCTACTCGCTAACTAAATATACTTGTATGGTGTGCTGTTTAAACTAAACATATATAGTATATATGGTGTGCTGTTTTGAACTAAACATATAAGGTATATATGGTGTGCTGTTTAAACTAAACATATATAGTATATATGGTGTGCTGTTTTGAACTAAACATATAAGGTATATATGGTGTGCTGTTTTCAACTAGACATATAAGATATGTATGGTGTGCTGTATTGAATTAACCAATGTTTGCAGAAAGCTGAGAATTAAACATAAATACAGCATCAACTGTATAATAAGTAACAGTGGACCAGTTTCAAACTACAAAATCTTGTTGTACTACTTAACTACAAACCATAAAAATTGATTTGGTTTTTTGTTTCGTTTATTTATTTACTAAAGACATTATATTTCTAACACGTATGTTTTTTGGTTTTTTTCAAGTGGGTGTAATAATCAACCCATCAGGAAAACAAGTTTTAAAAGGGCCCATCGACCGCACAATCAATAAAAACGACTAGCTTAATTTTAATTTTAAATAAATAAAAATGCCTCCTTTTGGTTATCCTTTTTCTTTTCTTTGTTATACCTGGTAATCACGTGTATTTCATTTGTTTCAAAAGTTCGCGCAAACTTATCTACGCATGGTTGTCCCTAATTTTGAACAATTAATCCAGAGGAAACAAATCTGGTCAACCAACAGCACCTAACACCAACTCTTGAGCTACTTTGAGATTTGATCGTTACCGTTCTAGTGTATATACAGCCATAAATATGGAGCATGCTTTTATGGCTGTACTTCACAAGCCATGAATCCGTTGATTCACAGTCCAGGAAAGCTGACCATTAAGCCACGCCTGACCCATTTTCACGTATAACAGTCTATAACACTAAATAATCAGGGTGCCTCGCAGCATGAGAGCTAACTTTCATATGCAAGATTAGGGTTACAGTAAGGAGTTATATAAGATTTTCTGCCATCTGTTAGTTTATATTTTTACTGTGAGCTTTTTTTTAAAATAATCATTTAAAAAATTACTTGCTTAGGAGTATATTTGTTTATTACAAGATACAAAAATCACAAGTTTTCTCTTTTCTTACCTCTCAACTGCTTCTACGACTAAAACTCCTGTTTCATTTTTGTCTTCTCGCTATAAAAATACTTGAGAAGGCAGCTGACAATCCAATAGGAAGACCACTCACAACCTAAAAGGATATATATATATAAACACGCAATAACAGGAATGATTTGACTTTCTACCTTCTAGTCAAGCACAAAAATCCATTTGCCAGAAGAAAGAAGTTTTTTCTTGAAGGAAACCATTTAATTTAGATACTAATGACGCTAAAGTCCTATATTTCACACCACAGTGTAATTTCCCGGTTTTTTCTTAAAGCGGTACGGTTCTGAAACAAAGCGTCCTTTTAACGTACAAGGATTTGAGCTGTCCAGATCCGCAGAGACAAGCATCCGGGACGTCCTGTGAATGTACGCAAGGAGTCGTTTAAACTAGTGGGCTCACGCAGCAAGGGTACCTATGAGAGTAAAACCAAACAAGCCAACAACAAGTGGATACCGTCCGCCTTCGCCCCGAGCAGGACTGCATCCAGCCCACCACGATTCCACATACAAACTGGATAGCTAAGTTGAGTCTCGGCGATCTTTTTCACAGTGCCGAAGGCAAATTTGGCGTCTGCGGTCGTTACCCAGGCACGCGTACCAAATTCACAGTAAGAATATAGCGCCATCTGACGAGAAACAAAGTTTTATTCACGCAATTGTGTTGCCACGATATAGTGATTTATTCCTGAAACTAGTTTAAGAAACCACTTTAAGCGTTTGCATTTGTATAAAAGGTAAAAAACAAAAAACAAACTAGAACTTAATCCTTAACTGAGTTTAAAGGTAAAATCCAAAATTCGGATCAACTTTCGGTTTACCAGTTTCGAATCTGTGGAATTCATATCGCTATGTATTTTCAAGTTCAGCATGTTAGGAGCAGCTCACTGCAGCGCTCAAGTGCTAATAATTCGTAGTAACAGCTCGACTTACGAGCATGAAGGCCCGGAATAGCCAGGTGGTTAGGGCGCTCGACTCGCAATCTGCTGGTCGCGGGTTAGAATCCCCGTCACACCAAACATGCTCGCCCTTTCAGCAGTGGGAGCGTTATAATGTGACGGTCAATCTCACTATTTGTTGGTAAAAGAGTAGCCCAACAGTTGGCGGTGGCTGGTGATGACTAGCTGCCTTCCCTCTAGTCTTACACTGCTAAATTAGGGACGGGTAGCGTAGATATACTCCTCGTGTAGCTCTGCGCGAAATTAAAACAAACCACACCGGGAGGACCCAGTTAAAGCTGATAATTTAAAAAAAAAGTTTTTGTAATTGTCAGTTTTTTAAGCAGATTTTAAAACCACGACATTTCAGCGTAAGAGAAATAAAAAAACGGGATTTAAAATTAGAAACATGCTAAAAACTAATTAATACGCAAAAATATGTACATGTAATACGAATAATTATGTTTTGACAAAAACGAGCTACGAAGTTTTTTATAAAAACCACCATTCGCCTACAATATACATATTACAGTACGGAATGTTAAATATTTAAAAAGTTAATGTTAATTCTAAAGAATGGTCACTCAGGTTTCATTCCAACTATCTGTCTGCGTTCCCTTATCTTTTTGTTTCAAAGTAGCAGTGACGAAGGTCCGTAAAGTTATTTAATTGTTGATCCACTGTGGAGACTTATTTAAATATTTTAATAAAGTTACAAATAAAATGCTACCTATCTACACGATAGTGTATTCCCCCCTGAACATTAACATTATCTGGTGTAGCAAACATTCTTTGTTTGTGGTATTTTAAATAATTTCGCTCCACTGCTGTATTACTTTCTCGAATACTAAAGGAAACATGGTTACTGCCAATATGTTCCTCAATGTCATTTAAAAAAAAAAAAACACATTGTTGTTCGCAAGATTTCTTATGTTTTCTTCGTGAATTTCTGGTATAAAAAATACGAGAGTCAAGCTTGATTAGGGTTACTGAGAAGGTTAATTAAAGAAACTAGTCCACTCTGAGGAAAAAGATTAATATCGACATAAAGATAATCCCCCCCCCCCAGAAACGGGTAAAGAAAACATTCAAGAAAAGCTTTTGTTAACTAGTGTCGTTCAGTACATTCACGATATCAATAAATATCCTGAAGGAAGTTTGTCCAATAACAACGGTCGTCTTTAACTATCAAATTACCGACTTATTCTTACACTGTTCACTACCGGCGGAGGTCCAAATTTTGCATGATATTGAGAAACTTTACGTTTTTGCCTGTACAAACACTCAGTGTACAGAACTATTAAAAGTAAATTCGGGGGAATTATTTTCCATGTATAATATGTGTTTGGATCCTAGCAGTTAGTTAAAGAAATTAATTGGCAATCGTCATTTTATTTTTATTTATTTATGGTATTTGTTTATTAAGCCCAAAGCTACATAATAGGCTGTCTGTGCTCTGCCCACCGTGGATATGAAACCTAATTTTTAGCGTTATAAGCCCTCAGACTTACAGCTAAGCAACGGGGTGGGGATAATTTTTTGATATTTATGTTATTAGATAATCATGGACTCACAAAAACAGTTTAGAAAAATGTGTTTAAGTTGTCGTTGGACCCACCGGTAATTCTATAGTTAAGTGGTGCAAGGATCAAAATTCTTGAAATTCCAACCATCACACATTCCTGGCAGTGAAACTGACCTGTTGAGCACGAACGTCATTCTCAGGTTGTGACCGCAGGCTTCTGGTTACCCCCCCTTCAGAATCCCACTGATGGTAAACCCCATTCCTGACGTTTTGTCGTCTTAACTCTCTTGAGTCTAGAGGTTTACATTATGTTCAGTACCGATGAATTTAATGTTTTCTAATTAAGAAGTTAGCACAGAGAATCACATACAAAAGTTGTAATGGTTTTCAAATGAGACCCAAAACTCGAGCACTTTCGAATAATTTACTCTTCTTCTTCTGAAAACCATTACAATTGATGAATTTAATGAGTACTTCAGTCACACCAACAACAAGAAACTGAAACACTATCGCTGATTAGCATATGCATGTATTTTTAATCTAATGTATGTATATACATTATACAAAATTATGATGCTACACCTAAGCGAAACGAACGTTATATTTCTTCACATTAATTTACAACCTGATATTGTTGATCAACGTGTGTCTAAGCGAAACGAACGTTATATTTCTTCACATTCATTTACAACTCGATATTGTTTATCAACGTGTGTCTAAGCGAAACGAACATTATATTTCTTCACGTTCATTTACAACCCGATATTGTTGATCTACGTGTGTCTAAGCGAAACGAACATATTTCTTCACATTCATTTACAACTTGATATTGTTTATCAACGTGTGTCTAAGCGAAACGAACGTTATATTTCTTCACGTTCATTTACAACCCGATATTGTTGATCAACGTGTGTCTAAGCGAAAATAACGTTATATATCTTAACATTCATCTACAATCCGATATTGTTGATCAACGTGTGTCATATTTTTGAAGGCTTTTAACATCGCTTTTTAGATTAAAATAAAATTCAAGTTTTTCTTGTTTTTTACCGGAAAAACAAACTTAGACGTTTAAGTGTTACTTAGAATAAAACGTGGCTAGAACAATGTTACTAATCCTTAAACCTAAAAATGCAAAGCAAACAACTCATTGAGCTTAATCATTTTAAAGTCAAAATGTGGTGTCGTGAAGATTTTCATAAAAACATTTAATGTATTTTCAGTATAGATTAGCTAAGCCTGAAAAGGAAATAGTTGAACATTTTCGCGAGAGTATTCACTGCAGAAATCTTGCAGTAAAACGTCATTACAAAGTAAAAGAAAGTTGTTACTTTTTACAGTTTTTTTCTTAACAGACACTCATTTAATTTATAAAATTCCCTGCCCTCTAGTGGCTTATAACTCTAAAAATCTGGTTTCGAAACTCAGAACATGGGTAGCCCATTGTGTAGCTTTGTACTTAACAACAAAAACAAACCAAAATTCTCTAAATGTTTTGAAACTTTACATTACCAAGATATACAACTTTTATAATTTATTACTGGGGTTTATTAGGCACCTAACAAGGTAAATAACGTTTTCTACCTACGGTTTAAACGCCAAAAGCTATCCAAGCATTGGAAACTATGCATAAAGCCTGAAATTGGTGATACAAATTATGTAAACTACAAATGTTTTTCCTTCGTTCCTCTTAACTCCTCCATTTTGGAATCAAATATGCGTAAAAATGGCATTTCAGATCCATATCTTGTCTACCATACGTCACTACCCAAGATACCTACACCAGGATTTATGAGGCCACAAAACTTCCCATTTTAGTGCATTAGAAACAGTTCCAAACAAACAAAAAACACACGATAATTTTATGATCAGAAAATATCGAATAAACAAACAAAAACGCTTTACTTTAGTAACAGTCGGTGGCCATTGTTTGTTGAAATATAATTCGTTTGTTTGCTTTTTGAATTTCGCGCAAAGGTACACGAGGGCTACCTGCGCCAGCCGTCCCTAATTTAGCAGTGAAAGACAGCTGGTCATCACGACCCACTGCCAACTCTTCTGATACTATTTTACAAACAAATAGTAGCATTGACCGGCACATTATAACACCCCCACAGCGAACAAACTTGGTGAGACGGGGATTCAAACCCGCGACCCACAGATTGCGAGTCAAGCGCCTTAACCACCTGGCCAGTCCAGGCCTGAAATAAAGTAACAGTAGAATAAATTAGTATCAACTTGAAACACATTTCTTTGTGCTTTTACAGTTCTATGTACTGTTATAAGTTTGTTTTAAATAGCAAGATATTTTTGAACTTAAAATTTGACAAATATTAAAAAATATATAACAAAAAAATTATGTGGCAATGTTGGGCGTGGCCAGTGTTAAATGTGCCCGGACTGTGAATCTGAACGACTGAAATTTGGGACCGAGGTACGATACAAAAGTGACAATCAAATCTCAATATTCGATTAGACTATAGTAACCCAAGAGTTGAAGGTGAATGCTGTTGACTGACTTCCTTTTTTCTAGTCTATCAGTTTAAAAGGAGGGGCACGTATTCCGAAACAAACAAACATGCTCACTTTTAAAACTAATTTCATTAAACTTGTATCACAACTTAAATTCATGTGTTTTTGTTTTTTTTGTTGTTGTTGTTTTGTTTACCCTTGAACAAAGCTCTGTTGTTCCTCAATTGTAACGTATATAAATAAAAACATAACTAGGCCCTATGTGCCACTGGGGGGGGGGGGCATTCCTTGTTGGCCATATGCTTATATAAACCAATCATCTCACTAATACATTTTGAACTAAACATCTTAAAAGTGTAAATATGTTTTTGTGTAACTTTTTAATTGTTGGGTTCATTATATTAAATTCATATATAGATATATATATATAAAGTTTAAATGGTAAGGGCGCGGGTACAAGATTAACGATATAACTTAACAGTTAATAATTATCTGCCTGAAACGACAAGGGATATTTTCAAGACATATCCCATCATGCCTCAAATGAACACCATTTTCCTTAGCCTTGTATTTGTTTCTTTAAATCTAACAGTTTACTCACGTCCTGTGTGATGCTTAATTATTTATCAGACAGGCGGTTGCACTGACTATAATAGGGATGGCTTAGATTGTTCATCGAAATGGTATTTTAAATATCTTCTCAATAAGTCATCCGAACTTTACAATACTCTACAGTGTTTCCCTTTATAACAATATCTATGTAATGACTGAGTTAACTACTATATTGTTTGCATTGCTTTTGAAAGATTGATATTAGTCATCCCTATATTTACTTCCTTTTTCGAAAAGTTTTTTCTTTACTTGTTTTATCATAAGTGTCGTAGGCAGGGCCGGCCCTAAGCCTATGCAGTCTATGCAGCTGCTTATGGACCCGTAGCTGAAGAGGCCCCGCGTTTCTTTCCCTATTGGTTTTGAGTTATAATGCTCGTTTGTACCACATCTCTGTCTTGCACACGCTGGCCTATAATATATAGTTACAGAGAGTACTTCTCAAAATCCGCCCAACCCGTTAAAAACAACAAAAGTCCAAACATATATTTATTTATATATTGCTGACTGCTTTTGTAACTTTAAGATAGGAGACGGTGTCTATCTGCATATCTATGAGCTGGTTGTTAATTATACTACATTTATCTTATTTCTGTTTAAATAGGTAAGTAAGCAATACACATCTTATAAAATATATTAGTTATTTGTCTCGTTGTTCCGAGTCGCCAACTCCCCAGTGGCACAGCGATATGCCAGCGGACTTACAACGCCAAAATCCGGGTTTCCATACCCGTGGTGGGCAGAGCATAGATAGCCCATTGTGTAGCTTTGTGCTTAATTTCAAACAAACAAGCAAATAAGATCGCAAAACCAAATACTTTTCACCCTTTCAGCCGGGGTATCGTTATAAAGTAACGATCAATCCCACTATTCGTTGGTAAAAGAGTAGCCCAAGTGTTGGGGGTAGGTGGTGATGATTAGCTGCCTTCCCTCCAGTCTTTCACTGCTAAAGTAAGGCCGGCTAGCGCAGATAGCCCTCGTGTAGCTGTGCGCGAGCTTTCAAACAAACAAACCGAGTCGCCAAGCGCCGTGATTCGATCGTAAATAAACTGATAGGTTCGTAACCTATCTGTTGTTAATGTCATAAAAACGTTCACTTTCAATGTGTTTCCCGCACAGTATCCTGAGAATAAACGTTTATATTAAATGCTATTAATATTACAGATAGTTATGAGTGCAGCCAGCAGTGGCAGGAACAAAAACAAAGTGTGTATATATTACTCCGGAGCTCAGAAGAGAAACATTAAATGCAGAAAAGCCAGGAAAACGCAATTTTAAAGTTTGTGAAGTTAGACCAGGGAGGTAGAAATAAAGAACCTCTGCAAAGCGCTCTAGTACACAAAATACAATTCAGTCTAAATCTCCAATTACTACTACTTTGTATTATTTCGTGAAAATGCTAAGCCTAATATAAGTTGCCCTAATGATAATACAAACACTCCACATCTACTTTGTAACATTAATTTGGTAAATGACAAGACGATTAAAGATGCCCACCTTGGTGAAACTGACAGGTGAAGGAATCTTGAATCTGAGCACTCCTGCATTCCTATATGACGTATCTATTTCGCAAAATATGGAGCATTCAGGATATCTGGAATACGATAAAAATAAATAGCAGATTTTCACAAATGTTTCATCTACAGTTATGCAACGAATGATTCTGTCCAATTTCACAGATAGAAAACAATAACCTTTCTCCACATAAAATGACCTAAAAGAAGTTTTCCCAAAATCGTTCATTGCATTAAGGATTCTGCTTATTATTCCCACCACAGTTGTTCACGTAGAATAAAGTTTCAGTCGTCTAAAGCTAATAAAATATTACCAGAAGTCCTCTATGAGTCGAAATCGTCTGACAGGACTGGGAGTGATTACTAATCAAAATTGAATTTCCAGGAGACTGGAATGTACAGACTTTTATAAATACTTTTGTAGCACAAAAAGCAAGAAAAGTTCACTTCTGATGATAAGACATTGATTTCACTTTTCTCTGGTATTATTTACAACCATAATTATTTTTACTCTATTTTTTATCTTTTTTATTCAGATTGAAATTGTTAATTACTCTTGAACCTGACTGACCTCTGAAAGCTCAGAGGCAACTTGTAGCTAGTCAAGTACTTGCTGTGAGCCTTGCACTATAACTTGTACCTAGTCAAGTGCTTGCTGTGAGTCTTGGGCTATAACTTGTGGCTAGTCAAGTGCTTGCGAATTTGAGGTGTCATCAGTGACAGATCCATCGATCCTCAGTTCACCATGATATCTCTGTTTGAATTGTGGACTTGCAGTGCGAAAAGAAGTGTGTGTTTTCACCATGCATGTTTTGGAAGGCCTGAGTATGTTGTCTTCACCTTAGCCCAAGGCTCACATGTGAGCCTTGCACTATAACTTGTACCTAGTCAAGTGCTTGCCTAGTCAAGTGTTTGCCTACAAGTTATAGCCCAAGGCTCACAGCGAGCACTTGACTAGGTATAAGTTATAGCGCAAGGCTCACAGCAAGCACTTGACCAGGTACAAGTTATAGCGCAAGGCTCACAGCAAGCACTTGACTAGGTACAAGTTATAGTGCAAGGCTCACAGCAAGCACTTGACTAGGTACAAGTTATAGTGCAAGGCTCACAGCAAGCACTTGACGAGGTACAAGTTATAGTGCAAGGCTCACAGCAAGCACTTTGTTTGTAAATAGTTTATCATTTTTAGACTGCACTACTGCTGATTCGAGGAGAAAGTAATAGGCATTCTAAGACTACAAGATACCAATACTTTATGCTCCTATTTGGCTAATCATAACTTGGCTAAAGGGTCCCCTATTTTCCTACTGCATAGGGCCCACAAAGATGTAAAGCCGGCCCGGATTGAGGATGATTTACACCGAAATTCTAATGGTTTCTCCTATTCACATATGCAGAATATTAGCTATAAATGTTCCATAGAAACATTTTACTGTTTAATTTAACAAATCTCTAGTCATTTTAAAACATAAATTATATTAGCTTTTCGTTACTTCGTCTGGAGCTACTAAACTGAACAATATTAATAATCTTTCAAAACAGTCTAACGAAGAGTTAAGTTGCTGACTCAATTAAAATGTACATAATTTATTTCTGTCATCATTATTTTGTCAATTAAAACTTTTAAAAGTATTTTATTTATTTACTTATTTACACGCTAGACGAGTTTGACTCCGGCCAAAGCACAGGCTCCCTTTACTGGAATTCTGCAGTCCTATTCGTATTATATTTGTCAGAGAGCAGTCCAGGTAACGTTCCTAATTCCGAATCACTCACCATAGGCAGTTGGCAGCAAACACCTTAATACCTTATTATTATAAATTCTTGTATGTCATGCTTTAATTATAATTTTTAACATCAGTTACGCATTTTACTCTTGACGAGTTTGGCACCAACCTTGGTATAGTCTCTCCTCAAGGTTCTTCTCGTAATAATGCCCAATGGAATTTGGTTTAAGTAACATCTGGCTTCATCACATACTTTTGCGCTCGTTCCACGTTATATTATTTTTTTTTTATTTTGATGATCCGCAAGGTCAATGGCTACATATAAATTATTTCGTTCAAATCTTTTCTCTTTTTTTATTGCACATTTCATTACTGGTGATTAAGATTTTTGGTTAAGAAACTGAATTCAAACTGAAAGAAAAACAGCTCTTACCAATTTCTTAGTTACATCATAAACTACGTGTTCATATACACCAGTGATTATTCGCATCCTATTATTTGATCACGTCGTTGTAGTGGCCTTATCTAGTTTTCTACAGCCAAAATATTCCTTTTTGTTTGGCCATCCCTACCACACAGACTTGCTCTGGTAGGACTCATTAATAAAGAGCAGCTTTGTTCTGTTGTTGTTGTTGTTGTTAATGGACAATTCAAGATTTTCTTAACATTAAGGTTTGTGATAAAAATGTCAACTGTTGATAAATGGGGAGTTATAGACACAAACAAAACAAGTCTTGATAAAAAATATAACGCTGCATATCCTAAATGGAAGAAGTTACCATGGCACAGACTATAATGTGGGAAATATAAGATGTGTCCTGGCCAATGAGTTACAGAAAAATATCATCAATAATGCAGTTGATCTCCCTAATTATTGCTAGGGAGGGGGTCCCTATTTATTTTACATATAAAATGAGTGATTTAATCCAATGTTTGCTTATTGTCAAGCTCAAAGCTACACAGTGGCTTATTTGTATTTTGCCCACCATAGGTATCGAAACCCAATTTTAGTTCTATTTAAGCCATTGTTGCCGTAAGTTCTTTAAACTGAGTTTTGTGACAGGCTAACATTTAAATTTAATGGATAACATGCAATTTGAGGAACCCACCGGTAGCGAACGATATGTAACCCAGTGGGTAATTTGAGGGTCAGGACTGGGTAATACTTAATCATGTATAGTGTTAAAATGAATCTGTATAATAGTACTGTCTGTTGCCTGTTCATGTAACTACTTCGCAGGGTGTCGATGGATCTTCACCAAAATTGGTATGGAGGTTTATTAGGTCCATGCGGGGGTACTTACAAATTTTCAGTTTTGAATTTTGCGTTTTGCGGTTTTTATGGGCGTTTTCGTGTTTTTACCACTACTTTGTCACCAAATTTGGCATCAAGGTTTTTTGTGGTCCATGCGGAGGTACATGCAAATTTGCGGTTTCACATTTTATGTGTTGCAGTTTTCATGGGCGGTTTGCGTTTTTTACAATTATATATAAGAGAAGCAACTTTTCATGTTTTAAGATAATCTTTTATTAATCATGAATTTACATAACTTCTGTCCAGGAGACGGGTGCTTCATATAGTAAATAATATAGTATCGAAAATTCTTTACCCTAGTTCTGATGTGTAGTAACATAGATGATATTGATGTGTAATAATAACACCACACCAACTTAATCCAGTTTACACCGAAATAGTTGTTGTTCAAGCAATTTAATAAATTGAATACCGTCTCAACCACTAATATATTTATCGTATCCCAGCAGGCTTGAAGAGCCTTTCGCCCAATAATAGGACTCGATCATCAGGCCGGCTAGGATACGACAGACATATTAGTAGTTGAGTATGATTTACAGAAAGAAAGATACTGTTACTGTTTTATTTGGACGACCCTTTCCTCATCTTTTCAAGACCCTATAAGTAAAAATGTGAACCTGGAAAATATGTACGAAACAAAAAATTTCATTTTTTTTCTACTGCTTCAGAGGGGAGGCGTCTTAAAATAACTATTTATCAATTGCTCAAAAAACTTCCTAAAAGTCGATTATCTCTCTCTATGTTTCTGTTTACCACCTTAAAATTGCTTTTAGAATGTATACTTACTACTTAGTTTTTACAGTATTTAGAATTTATTTTCTCTACGTAAGACAATTACATGTCTTTTTGGTGCACCGTCTACCATTTCGTTAATTTTGGACCTGCAATTAAAGAGCATTCAAGAACATAATTCCTGCAATTTAAGAGCATTCAAGAACATAATTCCTGCAATTAAAGAGCATTCAAGAACATAATTCCTGCAATTAAAGAGCATTCAAGAACATAATTGTTAACCTGTAGAATTACGTATTATATACATATAGTAACGTGTTCGAAGTTTAAATAGTTGCAACCAACACTAAAAATATATACTTTTGTAAGGATTGTATTTCCAGTGTTTCGGTATATATCGTAACAATAAGGAGCTTAACATGTCAATGCTTTATTAATTATGTAAATATTCACCTTTTAAAGAGTTGGAACTGACATAAGAGATTTATGTTTTTCACGTGTTCAATTTCTCAGTCTTTCTATTCATATTTCCAGTGTTTCTATATATACATTGTAAGGAGTTTAACATATTAATACTTTATTAATTACATGAATATTAACTCTGTAAAGAGCTGCAGCTAGCATAAAAAACTCTAAGTTTTTTGTACCTAGTTAATACTTTATTAATTGTGTAAATTCACCCTGTCAAAAGCTGAAACTAACATAAGCCATCTCTCTAAGTTTTTTGTACTGGTTAATAATTTATTAATTGTGTAAATTCCCCATGTAAAAACCTGAAACTAGCATAAGCCATCTCTCTAAGCTTTTTGTACTGGTTAATACTTTATTAATTTTGTAAATTCACCCTGTAAAAAGCTGAAACTAGCATAAGCCATCTCTCTAAGCTTTTTGTACTGGTTAATACTTTATTAATTGTGTAAATACACCCTGTAAAAAGCTGAAAGTAACATAAGCCATCTCTCTAAGCTTTTTGTACTGGTTAATACTTTATCAATTGTATAAATGCACCATGTAAAAAGCTGCAACCAAAGCAAAAAATCTCTCTAAGCTTTCTGTACTGGTTAATACTTTATCAATTGTATAAATTCACCATGTAAAAAGCTGCAACTAAAGCAAAAAATCTCTCTCAGCTTTTAACTGATTGTATTTATTTTTAGAAGACTTCCTCGTGGGAAAAACACAGTCAATGAAAGAAACCATACTTTCCGATATTGGAAAAGCATTTCTGTGTTTCCACGTAATAGACATAAATTATTCCCTTTATAGTAAACTTTTATGTGTCTCAAAGCTTGCACATATTTTAGAGCTGACATAAACTTTTCCATATTCAATGACACCATAAAATGTTTATTACCACTTCCTTACAAAATATAAGTTTTTATTTTATGTTAATAAACCAGTAAGGTAACCTTATAGAGTAATTAATTTCGTTAACGTGTGATGTTAAAAGTTCGGTTTCTTTTTATACTCCGAGCAATGCCTTAATTTCAAACTTCTTTTATTTACATGTTTATCTACCTTTTATTATACTTTGAAATCTTAATCTTTTCGTTGTTTTACTATGAATACGAATGAGTGCATTCAGTAAGCCCACCTTATAACAACTATAGCTCCCATACAACTAGTTGGGATTGTACAGAAACTAGCATTTTTTATGCTTGTACAGAAACAAGACTGCATATGTTTACAAAGCAAATAAATAGATAAAAATCGGCGTATGATTAGGGCATCGGGGAAAATGTATTGTTCAGTGATGGTAATTAAAGTTATCAACATCCTCCTATGTTACAGTTTTGATCAATCAGTCTATATCTGTCTTGTGTGTTATATTGGTTCTGATTGAACTTTTTTGTCATTACTTGAAGATCATAGATAAATAAACAGACAGACAGACAGATAGATAGATCACGGCTCATACGATGGAATAGTTCTTGTGGAAGCGGAATACACAAAGAGGAGGAGATAAGCCCTCTGTTTAATCTCTATTATAAAACGACTCGTATCCGTTTGTCTGTCCATAACGAACATTTTTCCAACTCACTGATTACCTTGAAACTTTCAGGGTTTTTTGGGTATGTCAAGTTTGGCAGCTATTTTATTAGTTTTTTTTTTCTCTTGCTACTATCGGTGAATGAAGTAACGAACGCCGTCCCGCCATCCCTGTCAAGCCAAAGAAATAAATGCCACACGTAGCATCTCCTGTGGAATTAATCTTTAAATTAAATTACGATCTATGTTTTCAGCCGAGTGCACAAAGGTACTAGATAAAGAATGTAGTGTTTAAAAACATAATAGGCCTAAAACTAATGTTTTATGTCAAGTATTATTAAATCATTCTTCACCAGCTTGTAAAAGGCATTCAAACTATAACAATTCTTGTTGTAACAAAAGGCTTATATAAATAGTATTCCGACAATTATTGTATATGTTGTATTCTAGCAAGCCTGAAGAACTTTGGATTAAGCGAAACGCGTCGTCGGTAATGACAATAATAGCTATAGTGTGGTTGGAATACAATTATTGTACGCTCTTCTTGAAAATCCCTAAGGAATTAGATAAAACATGTTATGTTTAAAAATATAATAGGCCTAATATTCATGTCAAGTATAATGTATTTGACTAGAAATTGGTAAAATTGAAAAATTGTATTTCTCATAGTTTACTCGACTACTTTATTTTTAAGCACAGGGCTACACAATGAGCTATTTGTTCTTAGCCCACGATGGATATTAAAACCCGATTTGTGGAGTTATAAGCTCTCAGAGTTAACACTGAGCCACCTGGGGTCGTGTATTAAACTAGAATCAAGATAAAAAGGAGAAGTGGTGTTCCTTATAGTGTACTGTTGGATATTTATGTTAAACAAGAATTTTCTATTGTTATACAATTATAAACGGACTTTTCTATACGTTAAAATACTTTTATTGAGAGCTTTCGGCCCTCTTACCGGATCCTTCAGCGGGCAACAGTTAATTAATTTACTTACGTTATGAGTTTTAAACAACAATTTTCTATTGTTGGCGAACGACATTCACCTTCATTGATTAATTACAACTAAAATTCTGCTACTGTTAAATAAGTAAAAGACTCGGCAGTCTTGAGAATCGATGGCTCGTAGTCCTCCAGGGGAAAAAAATGGATAAACCTAATTCTGTTATACCATGAAATACTTGTGAAAATATACCCTGTATTATATTTAAAGTGTTTTTCAAATCACCCGTTGATAGAAATTTTGGCCATAAAAGATCCCGTTGCTGCCAGCAAGAAAATGTAAAGAATATTTGTATAATTTTTTTAGTACTTAAAATTATGTTGTTGTTTTATACTTGTCTGTTGTTAAGCACAAAGCTACACAATGGGTTATCTGTGCCGTGCCAAGCCCGGCACGGCCAGGTGGTTAGGTCGCTTGACTCGCAATCTGAGGGTTGCGGGTTCGATTCCCCATCCCACCAAACATGCTTGCCCTTTCAGTCGTGGGGGCGTTATATTGTGACGGCCAATTCTACTATTTGTTGGTAAAAGAGTAGTCCAAGAGTTGGCGGTGGGGTGATGGCTAGCTGCCTTCCCTCTAGTCTTTCTCTACTTAATAGGGGACGGCTAGCGCGTGCCCACACTTGTATGTAGAATTGTACACGGACTTTTCTTTACGTTCAAAACTTTTATTTGCGAGCTTTCGGCCCTCTTACGAGAGCCTTCATCGGGCAACAATGACCATTGTACGTCCGTGTATAATTCTATATATTAAGCATCATAAGCCTTCAAACTTACCGTTCAGTCAACGGGGGAGTCCAAATTAGGGTATGTTGTTAATTTTTCGATTATGAAAATTATTGAATCGCCCTCTACATTTAAGAAAAAGTTGGGCGATAATAAGTCCTAAACGAGTATGGTCTGAATGATATTAATAAACGTAGCTGATTGTGTTCTAAGATAAAACATCTCAACATTATGGAAGAAATGAATTTGGAAAACATTATATGATATTCTTACCAGAGTTCTTTTCACAATTAAAAAAAAAAACGCTCCAGTAAACGATGATTTCTACATTCAAATCCTTAAGAAATTAAACCCATTTAGGGCTAGTAGCATATTAATTATGACATTGTTAATTTCTTCCAAAGTACGTAGAAAGCAAGCGTATCGTAGAAACCTTAGAATTTACCAGAACTTTTGAACGTTGGATCCTGTACAGCCAAATAAACATATCCCATTTTCATGACAAACCTTCGCCGAAACGCTAATTATCTTTATATGGCCTTCTTGCACCCACTAAGAAGAGAGGTCAAATAGTTTAACATAAATATTGGTGTTCATAAAGTGTTAAAGTTCTGTAATTTCCTTAGACTCGTCGGGGCGGTGTTAAAACCCATGTAAGGCAGATCGCAAATGTTTCACAGCTATGAACAAAAACAAGTGTTAATTGCGGTGAAAAGCTAAAATTTACGTGTTAAACGTCTACAAGTGGCCCTCGAGGTCCTTTCGACCAACTAACTTCAGTGTGGCCGACGGTATTATTAGACCACTACCAAGCTGGGCAAGGCCCATGACTGAATTTTACATTGATCACGATGGCCGCCAGGCCCTCAGGGAACGAGAACTATAGCTATGATGATATGGGGCCTATTTACCATAAATCAGGTCCTCCGTTTCGCGCACCTTAGCGGCGAGGTTCAGCTTCAACAGGGATGCATAAATCAGTAGCCGGAATTATGTAGTTGTACCATTATAAAGTATAGCATCCAATGGAATCCCCGCCAGCCATGTGGTAGGCCAGTTGGACATGACCTTGTACATACATGTATAACCAGTTTCAAGCTATCTACGTTCTCACAGAGTAGAACAAAGAATCAGTTGTTTGCAGTTTGGACAAATCCTTTTTCTGCTTGTTCTCTCGTTGTCCAACGTTAATTCGCTTTAATCTGCTGAATGCACTTCACAGAATATCATAACGATGAAAATAATAAAAATTAATGTCAGCAAGATATATTTGTTTGTAATTTTAAACTTGATGTAAAAACCCACTACTTTCGTCACTTCCTGGTTTCTCACCACGAAGTAAACTACTAAAACCATACATCGCCGTAGACTGCCCTGGAAAAGAGAGAATTTGCCGTCATGAAAGAACAGTTTCTCGGAAAGAAAATATGCACGGATTACAATGGATACCCATTTACTTAATGACACACACACACGTAGACACGTCTTTTTGCCAATGAAATTGACACTGTACATATATATGCACGGGAAGTAGCGTATCCAGGAGAGGTTTTCCGGTTGCCCAGAACTCTTCCGTTGCCCCACCCCCACATTTATATTTTTTACAATAGCGTACAACAGTGTTTCTCAGACGGATTTTCCAGACGACCCTCTCGTCCAGATTTTGGTCGTCGCGACCCCCATTACCTATAAAAGGATGAAAAACTTCTTGATTTTTGTTGGCGTAGTTCGTCTTAGTTCATAACAAAGGTGATATGTGCACCTCTGAGACACTTCGAAAACTCAAAAAAAAGGAGACCGCGACCCACCATTTGAGAAATAACGGTATACAACACATCTCAAGTTTAAACTTTTCATTATCAAAATTCAATTAAAAGGTAGCTTTAAAGAAACTGGGGGTGATGATTTTTTTTTTCTACCAGTTTCCTGTAATAGTTATTAAGATATACACCTTGAAATGGCTACTTGGTTGCATATCATTAGCGCTTGCATACTCTTCCCCACGGACCAGCAGACTCACAGTTTAGAGCAATGCTTTAATATTGTTCACACACTTCACCACACTACTGACATACAGATTCATAAAGGACTTTCAATCTAACACGAGAAAGAAAGACACATGAACGAAGGACTTACTATTTACCACACTAATGAAAGACACATGAACGAAGGACTTACTATTTACCACACTAATGAAAGACACATGAACGAAGGACTTACTATTTACCACGCTAATGAAAGACAGGTGCATGAAGGATTTACTATTTACCACGCTAATGAAAGACACATGAACGAAGGACTTACTATTTACCACGCTAATGAAAGACAGGTGCATGAAGGATTTACTATTTACCACGCTAATGAAAGACAGGTGCATGAAGGACTTACTATTTACCACGCTAATGAAAGACACATGAACGAAGGACTTACTATTTACCACGCTAATGAAAGACAGGTGCATGAAGGATTTACTATTTACCACGCTAATGAAAGACACATGAACGAAGGCCTTGCTGTTCACCACGCTAATGAAAGATATATGCATGAATAAAAACATTTTTACATTTAAACTAGACCCCCCGAACATTTCTTCATACCCATAAACTAAAGGCTGGAAACTTGTTCATTGTCAAAGTTGAATATTACACCTATCACCTACCGGTACACAAATAAATATTCAATATCCCAAAGAAACGAACACTTGACAAGCTTGCTATATATAAATATTTTTCCATACTCAAGGAATGAGCACAACTGTTCACTGACAAATAACTAAACATTCCAATGTACTAAAGGACAAAACACTTGAAGAGTTTATGATACAAGGATAACTACACCTATTGAATTCTCTCATTGCTCATTCTATCACCAGGCAGGTCCTCTATTCTGTAGTGATCCTTCACATATCATTTCACCTTAAAAAGGTACATTATTTCACTCTTATTTGACGACGTTGATCGTGAAATAATTCTGATTTAAGGTTAGAATATCCCAGGTGGCGCTGTAATTTTAAAGCACAGCGTTCTCTAGGTTGAGTAATCCAACATTCGGCATCTCCTCTTCAGAATTCATCCATATGAATGAGCCCATTTTGGGACAGCCTCCCTCGTTCGAATGCCATTACTCAGCAGGACTAAGCTATCGTCCAAGATATATCACCTTATTCGTACATTCTTACTTAGCAGTATAAGAATTAGTTACGTTTGTATTAACAAAACAGCCCCCTCCACACCTCCCTAGTATAGTTCGTTGATTTTAATCTATCGTGTCAGTTATCGATTGTTTTAATCACAATTATTTTATTTTACCTCTGTTGCAAAACTTTAGTCAAGGGGCAATTAGTTGTTCTGACCTCCTGTATTACTAAGTGTTAATATAAAGTATAGCTATCACTAACTATGAAAGGCTTATTCTCTTTGTCACTCTGTCGAGCTCTGTCACGCTTACTTTTTTTTTTTTTTGTAATGCCCAACAATATACATCGTCGCTTAGCAACGAAACTATCACCTGTTGTTTGAGAATCATAACATAGGTAAATTAATACGTAAAATTATTCACGGACTTTACGTTAAAATACTTTTATTTGCGAGATTTCTGCCCTCTTACCGGAGTCTTCATCGGGCAACAATGTATTGAGTCTTAAACAACAATTATAAATTCTCTACGGACGGCGTATTGTAGATCCTGTTAAGCAATTAGAAAATACAAGCATTAACATATCGCCAACTAAAAACCATTTAACCTTCCATATCATATGTCGTAATTACAACGTGATACCCAATGGAATAAAAATCTCTTATCATATTATTGACAAGCATATCTCAACTATCTTACAGCATTCATTATCATATTGTGAACAAGCATATCTCAACTATCTTACAGCATTCATTATCATGTTGTGAACAAGCATATCTCAACTATCTTACATCATTCATTATCATATTGTGAACAAGCATATCTCAACT